>NC_061509.1:176344297-176396069 GCF_022539505.1 Lolium rigidum
TAGAGTGGCATGGGGTTTGTGCATCTGGTACATTTCGTAGAGGTTGAGGGTAATGTTTTTTTTTAAAGGGGGCAAAAGGTTTGCCTCCATTCATTAAATAAGTTGGAGAGTCTTGACAAGACAAAAGAAAAAGGAAAACATAAGTTCCTAAGAGATTACTCTCCCGATATTACAAAACTCAAATGCTTCGCACCCGTGGTGCTCCAAAGTTTAGCCTCATCCTTAATGATTTAAAGTAAGATGGCTGGGGGCGCTGACTTATTGTTGAAAACTCTTGCATTGTGCTCCTTTCATATTGTCCAAGTGACGAGCATGATTATGGAAGATATGGCTTTCCGGTTCTCCATTGCATTGCACAACATCATCTTCCACCACTCCCGTAGGGACGCATCTCCCCCCCCCCCCACTCATGAGTGCGGACGGAGGGGATTCCAAGCCAACTCTTAACCATATCCCAAAGCCTCTTGGTATAGCGGCATTGAGAGAAGAGATGTGCCGCCGTCTCTTGAGTTTGCATGCAAAGCGGGCAAAGCTCACAATTGTCCCAACCCCTTCTCTTAAGACGTTCCGCCGTCCAAATTTTATTGCGGATGACCAACCAAGCGAAGAACTTGACCTTTGGAGGGGCCCAAACCTTCCACACCATCTTATTCATATTTGTTAATGTGGCTCCAAAGAATTGCGCCTTATAAGCGGAGGTGGTGGTGTACTCCCCATTCGAAGTGAGGGTAATGTTTGGTTTATGACACAGTAAGCCCTTCCAACAACTTATTGGCTCAGGATTCGGCAGCCCTGGACTCGCCTATGCGTTGGCAAAAAAAAAAAAATGCAGTGCATACACGTACTACGCTGGGGGATAGGCAAAACATTGGGTGCCCAACCAAACAGCAACTAGAGTTCACAGGCGTGCCAACTGTTTGGCAGGGCCAGCTTTGGCTAATGGGACCGGTTGGATTCAAAGGATTTTAAAACCATAGGAATAGTACGTCATGATATATAAATTGTTTGGTTGGGCCATGGAGAAAACACGTGAAATTTCTATAGAGATCAAGTGCATGTCATAGTTGTCCTATACACAGAGAATTTTTTAAAAAGAGATTTAACCTCTTGTTCGAAATCCTATTAAGATTATGTAATATAGGAAAGCAATCTATAATTTTTTGGAGGGTTCAATCTTTGAATCATAAAAACATTCTTATTGGTTAGAATCTTATAATTTTTTTTTAAAATTCTTTCAATCCATAGACGGCTGATTGACGAGGCCGCCCGCGCAGATTCATAAGACCGAAAAAAGTTACTGCCCCAATCATGTGCAGTTCCTAAAATTAATCGAGTAGACGCATTTGATAGTCTCTTGAAATCTACCAGCGTGTTAAGACACCGCATCGGGGGCCTTACAAAGTTACAATCTCAAACGAGCAGTTTTTGGCATCTCGTAGTTCAGGTGCCATGAAGTGCCTACTTAGATGTTTTAACCCAGCCGCTGTCCCAGGAGTTTCTTACATGACCTAACATTCTTTTTCAGTCTTGTTCAGCTGACACAATTCAAGGCAACCTGATGCGCGCCATGCTCATGGCAGAAGAGGGCTACTCCAGCAAAACCATCATTTACATAAGGATCCATATCACCGAGCCACTGGTATATTCTGGGAATCAACATAAATCAAAAGATGAGAAGTATCCTACACCATGACAGGGCCCCAGGATGACCTGAATGAAGACCAGCACTTAGCTCAACATCATTTCTTGGCGCAAATGCTTGGGGTTCACCACTGAGATTGTTGAGATGCACTTCTGCTATTGCTGGCGTCCACCACGTAAGATTCCTCTTGGCAGCAAGTCTCCACATTTTCCGCATATTTACAAAGTCCTAGGATGGAGAATATAGTTACCATGGCAAATCCCAGTGCAACAACATCAGGCTATTGCCATTACCAACTCAACAGATAGTGGTGCAAAGGAAAACAGAAGGGGTTAACAGGATTCGCAATGAATAAAAACCTGTTCTGAATTCTGATTTAAATGTGAAGAGTCTCCATTAGCCAGATGCAGGTCCTGGGGTTCCATTTGACTGATGAGATGTCTCCGTCGGCTTCTGGACACGAGGTCGCTTCTTTTTACCATTTGCCAACGTGTCTTGCACGGTTCCGTTTGGCTGATGAGGTATCTAGATGTGTTCATCACATTGTATATTCATAAGTACATGTGAAAATGGTCTTGCCAAAGTGAAAGGATGAATGCATTAATTTGTTAACAAGCATAAACACAACAAACCTGGAACATCTGCTGGTACATCACTGGCATCAAAACACCATTTCCAAATGCCTGAGGGTCAACACCACTCTGAATATTTACATAGGCAAGAGTTAACTTTAGAGCACGAATCCTCAGAAATGATGTACTTCGGGCCTATGCATTATGCAGCCAAATATGGGAAGGTCTAGTGGTACTGACTATGGAGCTTTAAATGTTTGAGTAAGGAAAGCCTCCGGTTATCCTAAAAACATGCTTATCTGGTGCTATTTGTAATTGCACAAAATGGAACTTTAGCAGGTAGCTGTATTTTGACGTACCGGAACCATGTACACGATGCTTGGTTGGATTGCTCCTTGATTGCCCATGAATTGCTGAACATTCGCCGGCACTCCAATGTAACCAGCAGGAAGTACACCTGTTTCTGCTACTCCCTGCGGTAAAAACAATATGTAATCAATATACTCATTGCTACATATGTCAACTGATGAAGGGTATTGAGCATAAATTCCTGATGATTATTCCAACCTACCTTCTGAATTTGTGATGCCTGCACCGATGCAGAAGCCTGCATTTTTCAAAATAAGAATGATCTTAGCCAGCGGCTGTTGACTTCAAGTAGACTATTTCCTAATAGTGCAAAGCAAGATGTCTAATGCTACCAGACTAAGTTACAGATTGAACTAGTACCTCCGGTCTTTTGGGCCCACCATTTCCATTGTCAGTAGCTACGTTTCCAAGATTTTGACCTGTCACCGTATTTGGTTTATTTACTTGAGGAACACGAGACTTGATTCTTGGCTGCGTATCATCGTGTGTATCGCTATTTAATAGGAACTTCTCTACCTCTCTCGCCAACCTCAAAGCAAGGCGATACTTATCTGATAGGACTACAGAGTCAACAAGCTGCTGGCATCTCATCGACAAATAGTCATATCGATCCACACGATTGCTGGGAACAACATCACTTGAAGGTCGTCCAATCACATGCAATTGTCTGAAATCCCTTTTCCACCTATCAAGAACATACTGTGAAGGAATTTCACGAACCTGCTGAAACTTGAGCACTGAGAGACTATGCCTACATAGTATACCGCTAAATTGAAAACCTCCACATATACAAGTTATATCCTTTTCCTCTGTGCTATAAGTCACTGCAAAAATCTTGCTCGTAGTCCTCTTACCATCTTCAAGGAAAATACACTCCTTGACATTGAATGTGGAGATAGGGCCATCACCATTCATCAAAGATATATGGCAGTACATTATGGCTTCAATCTCATCTTGAAACTTCTTGAACATGTTATGGGTATATACCTTCGAGAGCTGTTCTTCCATATAGAATTTTGAAACAGGTGGACGTTGCTTATGAAATGTCTCAAAATCTGCTTGGGCTTCTTTCTCATATTTGCTCTGCAAAGTCATCTCATACTTACCAAGAAATTGCTTCAAGGTGGTTTTCGAATCAACACATCCTTCAAAGAAAGGAGTGATAGTTTCACTTCTTTGTGTAGCAGACATTCCTGCCCAAAAAGTATCTTTAAGAAAGATAGGCACCCATGAAAATCTACAATCATAAAGTGTCCCTAGCCAGACATGATCCTGAAGCCCATTGTATGTGATCAGAGTACTCCATTCTCCTTCAAACTCATCTGCTGTTAAAGAATCATATGCAGCTTTTTGTAATGCCTTGCTAATAGCTTTGTACTCTGACCGCCCACTTAACTGCTCTGATGCCCTCTTCATTATCTGATGCAAGCATATTCTATGGCGAACTCCAGGAACAACCTCAGCGATTGCACTCTGGATGCCCCTGCATTGGTCAGTGATGATTGCCTTTGGAAGATTACCAGACATGCATGCTACCCACGCTTTAAAGAGCCATGTATAGGTTTCTGCTGTCTCATCAGCGAGCAGGCCACAACCCAGCAAGACAGATTGGCCATGATGGTTCACACCAAGAAAGGTCACAAGAGGCATATCATGTTTACTAGACACATAGGAAGTGTCAAGCGTAATAGCATCATTATAATACTCATACATGGCTCTTGACCGTGCATCTGCCCAGAAAACATTCCTGACAGAGCCTTCATCATCCAAGTCAATAACATTGAAAAAGTTTGCATTTTTGGCTTGCATCCGGGTAAAGAAAAGTCTAAGTGCTTCTGAATCTCCAGGCTGGAACTTCAAACGGCCCCTCTCCACGAAGCTATGGTTCTTGCTCTCTCCAAACAGAAGTTCCTCAAGTGGACCTAGCTTATCAACAAGCATCTTGCTTGGCTCTTCAACTGGCATAGCTCCAGGAGCACCCATTCGCAATCGCCTCTTCGCAGGGCCAGAAAGCTGCTTGTAAGAGTTCAAGAACCTTGCCATTGCTGGGCTCACAGGGTGATTATGATCAAGGGTTGCCAACTCTACATGCAACAATTTGTCTCCCCATAACTTCACTCGGATCTTGGCTGGGCAGTTGGTGGTTGATGAGGCTCGTTTCCTGAACTTAGGCTCATAACGAGGACGCCCTCCTTTACAGCACATCAGCTCAAGATATAAGCAGGTGCCTTCTTGTGAGAACGAGGACCTCCTAACTGAGACACCAAAACCAACACGACGGGCATACCTACGGTAGAATCGATTGACCTCTATGTGGTTATTGAACACCATGCCAACTTCTGGAATGCCAATGTCCTCTCCATCAGACTCCTCTAAATTGGGATCCTGGAAAAATAAAACTTCCATCAGAGAGCCGTTTCAATGGCAAAATTGACCTTCCATGGCATCAAAATGGCATCAGTAACTGTAAATACATTCTGAATTTAGGATCAAATATGGACTGACACCGCCTACAGCAACTGTGATAGGTATGGAGCCATCAGTTTCGGCATTGCTGAAGGTGGCCTCTATGCACCTAGTCCAGCAGTGGTTCTGAACTTACCCCAATTGGTTGCCTTACTTAACCATTCCTGGATCGAGAATACAAAGCAGTGTGGCACAACCATCTTTTTGGCCCAAAGGAGCTGATGGAGAGTGGGAGTGGCTGACGATCGGAATGAGGGGGTAAATTAATACTTCATCTTAAGATAGACCTCCACAATAGGATTATCCAAAACTAGAAGGTGCAACATATTTCAAATAACAAGAAATGGCGAAGAGTAGAAGAGAGAAAAGCGAAGATTACAAAAAAAATTATATGATTTTGCATGCCGGACCTTGAATCTAAATGGTAGTATCATTCCTTACTAGCTTAAAATAAAGATATCTTCCCAAATGAAACCATTTTTTTCTCAAGACATACATTTTAGTTACAATCTTTTTAACATTTTGAATGGCATAACAAAAATAATGTAGCGGCGATTAAGTCCCTGATGACGCGAGCAAGCACCTAGCAGAGACAACATTGGGAAATGCAACAATACGTAGCAGATTCATTAGCACGTGCAACCCAGCTAGCTGTAAATTACTCCAGCAATCCTTAAATGGTTTCTAAAACTGGAACTCCTGGCTCTCAAGGATGAACAGGGAACTCAACTGTCCCCTAAAGAAAACAAGCATACTGCTCCAGCTCACGACAGTAGTCTACATACGAGTCCTTATCAACAAAAACTAAATGATGCTACCAGCCCCAAACTCGATATCCAACTTCTCACGGTAAGTCTGAACTACCGCAAACACACAGCCGCACTGGTGTAAAAACCCTAAAACCTCATGAAATTCGAAGCTTCCTTCTCCAGGTGACACTTAACGCCTCAGAAACAGAAAAAACTGGCGTAGAATCTTCCATCCTTTAAATCCAGAGATCAAATGCTCGGGATCACAAGACCGCTGTAGAGGAGCAGGAACAGATGAGATAAATCGGGAAGTACCAGGGCGTTGAGGTCACGGCGGCGGGGGCGGCGGGGAGTCTTGGGAGGGTGGGACGCCTCCTCCGTGTCCATCGCCGGAGAGGCCACCGCCGGCGAGGCGGGCTAGGGTTTGGGAGCGGGTAAGGAAGATGGTGGGTGCGAAGTTTGGTGACAAATGAATTAGACAGGCTCCTGAAGAAGGGCCCGGGGATGGGTGGGCCCCAGACCTGGGCGCTCGGTTAAACCACCGCTCGGCTCGGTTCCTCGGTCTTTTGCAATTAAAAAAGGACGTGGCTAGCCAGCATCCGGTGCTGGTTGGTCCGGCCCAGCATCCGAGTGCTGGATGGCTTGGGCCAGCATCCGGTGCTAGTTTGGCTTCATGGGCACCCGTTTGTCGATCTCCAGACAACAACACGTCCAGACAAACAGCAAAAAGTGCAAGACAAAAAGCAACCCAAGTCAAAAAGATGGCAAAAACGCAGGAGGACCAATGCTATATCTGTACCACCCTCCAACGGGTGTACAGACCACACAAAATTCGACCTCAGACGTCCAGACCAAGAAACTAGCTTTGCTCCTGCCCTAACTCCTTCTTTCTCCTCCAGATCTACTTCTTCCTCCTCCAGATCTTCTACAGAGAACTCCCATGGATCCAAGATAGTTCGAGCAACCGCACATCGCCTAAAAGAACACATCACAGCAGAAAGGTAATCCCTAATCTCCTCCTTGTCTATTTTCAGCAACATGAACACATCTCTCCCAGATCTCCAGATCTCCTTGTCTATTTTCAGCAGCAGAAAAATTTACTTGTATATATGATGAACAACAGCAGATACATGGTCAAAAACACAAAATCAACAGCAGATATATGTTTGTCTTGTTGTATTCTGTACTAAAAGATCTAGCTTTTCATGGTTATCTGCACAGATATGGCTAGGAAAAGATCTAGCTTTTCATGGACATCTGCACAGATATGGCTAGGAAAACATAAAAGAACATTTTTTTTCATGAAAATCTGTAGATATGGTTTGGAAAACCAGGATCAAACATACAAAACTTGGCTTTTTCTGTTGTACCCAACAAATTGCAGAAATCATAGCTGGTTTCATGAAAGTTGGTTTCTGTTCTACCCAACAAAATGTGGTATTTCCATGAACACTTGCAGATATAACCTAGTTTTACTTTTCCATTATATCTCTAGGCTGATATCAAACTACAAAAGCAACATGTCTGGGATACTTTTTACCCCAAAACTAGGTTGATTTAAAAACGGATGAATCTGTGACACAAGTAATGGGAGAGAGAGAAAGCATACCTGTGGCACACATATAACCATAGTTTTCATTTGCGTAGTAACATCATAGTATAAACAAAGATACTAGACATCATAGTAGATAGTATGGTTTGGAGAAAAAAAGAAGGACAGAAGGTAGGCAAAAACACCAGTTCTTGGTCAGACCAAAAAAATAAAACTGCCAACTAGTAGTGGTCATTCGGAAAACAACACATAAACCAACTAGATGTGTTTTTGTTTTCTCCGAAACATAAAAGACGTAGCGATACAGCTGCAGAATGATTTTCCCTTTCTGCCATTTGATATGCTGATGCCTCTTTGCCACTACTTGATCATTTTGATTAAAACCTGCATAGTTAAAATGCAAAAATGAACTTGTCAAATTGGAAAAGTAAACAGATAAAAAAAGGCAACTTTAAAAAATGAAAATTATTATGTTTAGGTAGTTCCAGGATTTTTGTATATAAGCTGCTTCTGGCATTGAAAACATGATAGGCCCGACATAACATGAGAAACCGAAAATATGCTATGTTTGAAGTAGTTGTTCATTTAGTTGCTTTGGTTCAAAAAAACTAACGAGCTTTTTCATGTTAACAGATGTCAGGAATCGATCTGAATGCCGGTCCAACGAGAAGATGATGACATTGACATGGATCCTCCTTTTTGCACTCAAGCTCCGCCACCTGAGATGGTTGAAGAATCTCCAGACCCAATAGGCAGCGAGCAGGAAGTTGGTGGTGGTTCAAATGACCACAGTAATAGAGGCCCGCATAACAATTCAGCTTCACACAATGTTGGGAACAACAACATTCCGACTACTACAATGCCTACAGAATCTACCACTTATCCAGAGTTCGAAGATGGTGAAGATGACATAGCTGGCATGCATGAAGTTCTTTCCACCCCAACAGAACCATTTATTGGTATGCGGTTTGATACCGTCGAAGCAGCAAGAGTACATTATAATGCTTATGCAGCGAAGTTGGGTTTCTCAGTTAAGTCTCACACATCCCAAAGGAACAGACATACAGGCACACTGGAGAAGCAGCAGTTTGTATGCAACAAATTCCGCAAACCTAAAACAGATGAAGAGTTGCAGAGGGAAAGGATGAACATTATTGAAGAAGTGAGCCCGAGTACGGATGGATGAAGAAAATTCAGAAGGACATGATGAAGATGTCACGAACTGGACCATCAAAAAGAAGTTCTAGTAGATTAGCGGTTAAGCGCAAGAGAGAAACTATCAAGCAGACGAGTTGTCGTGCTAGAAT
Source organism: Lolium rigidum (assembly GCF_022539505.1). Taxonomy (NCBI): domain Eukaryota; kingdom Viridiplantae; phylum Streptophyta; class Magnoliopsida; order Poales; family Poaceae; genus Lolium; species Lolium rigidum. The sequence continues at coordinate 176,352,955 of NC_061509.1, forward strand.
GTTTGTGAAGCTAATAAACAACAAGTGGGAGGTGACCTATTTTATTGCAGAGCATAACCACGCCATGGTTGACAAGCCATCCCTTACAAAATACTTGAGATCACACAGGGGTATTCCACCAGATGAGAGAGAGTTCCTAAGATGCCTACACAATTGCAATTTGCAAACAGGTTTGACCATAAACCAAAACCATTTTTTTCTTTTCCCATTTCATGTTTCTTAAAAGTAGTCAGCATTTTGGAAGAATTGTTTTAAAGTAGTAGGAATGCACCTCTTGGAAATATGAAAACTGCAAAACAGTATGTATGTTCGCACCTAACTTGTGTTCTTTAGTCATCCAACTTGGTTTAGCAAATTTGCTTGAGTTGCTTTACTGAATTTGCTTAAGGTAGTGAAAACACCAGTTGCACACATCAACTGGTGTTTCCAAACTTGTTGATTCAGTAAAGCAACTTAACAAAAAGTTGGTATACGACTTAACAACACTTGTGTTTTTTAGTCAACCAACTTGGTTTAGCAAATTTGCTTAAGTTGCTTTTACTTGAATTTTGCTTAAGGTAGTGAAAACACCAGTTGCACACATCAACTGGGTGTTTCCAAATTTGTTTATTCAGTAAAGCAACTTAACAAAAAGTGGGTGTACAACTTAACAAGACTTGTGTTCTTTTGTCAACGAATTTTGATTAGCAAATGCCGCAACTTAACAACACTTGTGTTCTTTAGTCAACCAACTTGGATTGGCAAAATTTCTTAAGTTGCTTTCTTGAATCAACAAAGTTGGATTAACAGACTTGGGTTACCAAAAAAAACATGCTTAAGTTCTTGTGAATCCAAAGTATACATGCTTAGGATCCAACTTAGTTATCTTTAGGCGAACCAACTTAGTTATCCAACTTAGTTCACTACTTGAGCATCTTTATGAAACAAGTTTAGGAAAAATGTAAGTAAAAATTAGTGTGCAACTTATTGCTTCACAAGTGTTCAAATTAGTAAGAAGTGTGTACAGTAGCAGGATGCAAAAATGTAAGTAAAAAATGAAGCAAGTTAGCCTGCACTGGGATACTACCTTGGATAAAAAATGAGTTTGCAAAAACATACCTTACCAGTGGTTGCAAAATGTCTGCCTTCCATTTTATGAATTTTTTTTTGAAAAAAGTGACCTGAAAAAATAAGAGTGTATAATTAGTTGCATGGCAGATGTAGAAACAGTATGTATTGCCTAAAAACACAAAAAAGTTGATTTCCCTATTGCTATTAAGGAAGGTTTGTTACATGTATCATAGGTTAACTGACATTTTGCTTTATTTTTCATTTGCAAAAAAAAAATGGCAGGGCGCATGATGGAGATTATGTCTGAATTTTATGGTGAGGATGCTTTTGTCCCATATGGCCCTAAAACGATATCAAACTTGAGGTCAGAATTCAGGAGTGAGAACAAGGAATATGACATAAGTGAGACACTTGACTATTTCAAGGACTTGAAGCAGAAAGACCCAGATTTCTTCTATGATTTCTCATTGGACGATGAGAGCAGAGTTGAACACATATTCTGGGTCGACAGTGTTGCGAGGAAAGCTTATCAAGAATCCTATCATGATTGCGTGTCTTTTGACACAACCTTCTTGACAAATCGCTTCAGCGATGCCTTTTGCCCCCTTCGTCGGGATAAACAGACATGGACGAGTCATTCATGCTGGGTTGTGGTTTGATTCGAGATGAGAAACAAGAAAGTTTTGAGTGGCTTTTCCGCACTTTCCTTAAAGCAATGCATGGCAGGCAGCCGTCGAACATAATCACAGATCAGGACTGGGCTATGAGGTCTGCGATAAAAGCTATTTTCCCAGTAAGCTGGCATCGAAACTGTCGCTGGCATATAATGAAGAAAGCTAATGAGAAACTTGGTTCTTTCTTAGGAAGGCGTCCAGGTTTGGCAGAGGAATTCAACTCATGTGTTGATGAGAGTTGGACTGTAGAAGAGTTTGAAGCCCGTTGGCAAGAAATGGTTCTGAAGTGGGAGTTGGCAGGAAATGAAACATTTGATTGGTTAAAGAAAAATGCCCACACATGGGTTCCATGTTACTTCAAAGATCGCTTCTTCCCCTTCTTGCAGTCAACACAGAGAAGTGAGGGGTTCAATGCTGTGCTGAAGCGGTATATTCATCCTCACAACTCAATTAAGCATTTTGTGCAGCAATATGAGAAAATTCAGCGGAAAATTTTAGGAGTTGAGGGGAACAATGACTACAGGACAGAACAGCTTGAGGTAGTGCCACAATCAACTTTCCCGATTGAGAAGCATGCGCTTACGGTCTATACAAGGGATATCTACCACAGATTCAAAGTTGAGTTTGAACTCATTGGTAGGTACAATGTGCAGGTTCTTGCACCAAACATGTACTATTTGGTTCCTAACAGTGAGAGGTGCTACCCATACGGGGAAAGAAGCTACATGGTAAATGCAAGTGGTGAAAACAGCTACAACCGTGATCGGCTGCAAGTTTCAGCGCGACGGTTTGCTTTGCTGTCACGTCTTAAAGGTGTTCACACACATAGGCATTGATAGGATACCAGAGAGATACATCACAAAGAGGTGGACTCAACTTGCAGTTGAAAGTGTCACAATGCCTACTGGTCCTGCGTTGGATGAGTTGATGCCGGAACAGTCGCTACAGAAGTTGCGTTATGCAAATTTATGTACATCATTTGTACAGGTTGCTAAACTGGGCAGTGAAACTGAACAAGCAGCAGCTATTGCTCGCAGACACATTAGGGAGATGAAGGCTGAGTTTGTGCAATTGAAGAAAGTACGGAGGAAAAAGGCTAAAAGCAATACATCTACAAATGCAGCACAGCCAACAGTACCTACTTCTGCGCATCAGCATACATCAGATCCTAATGCCCCGCATCATACACCTGGAGCTAATGCACATCAGCATACAGCTAGCCGTAATGCCCCACAACCTACACCTAGACCTAATGCACATCAGCAAACAGCAGGTCCTAGTGCACCGCAACCTACATCAAGTTCTAATGCTCAGCAGGATACATCGGTTCCTCATGCCCAGCAGCAAACAGCAGCTCCCAATGTGAAGCACGCAAGACCTTCGGCTCCTACTGCTCGTAAAGCAACTTCTAATGTGCAGCAGGAGACATTGGTCCCTCCTGTCCATCAGCAACCAGCAACATCTAATGCGAAGCGTGCAGCACCTTCAGCTCCCACTACTCGTCAATCAAGAAATGCATCGTCTTTGCCAAAAACTAGTACCAGTAAACGAGCAAAGGCTACTGGTAGGAACTGGTTTGACACTTCAGCTCCTACGGGACAGCAGACACAACCAACGGGAAGCAGCCAGCAAATCCCTGTGGAACAAACTTATGCATCGCCTCAAGGTGTCCATGTGGGTCCTTCCCCGAGTACAAAGTTCTCAGGTAAACAGACAGAACATACGTCCTCTTTGCCGCAATCTGCTGCCCCCCTTGCACCTCAACATCAAGGTAGTGCGAACAAGCAAGCGTCAGTGCAAGGGGCATCTTCGGAACAACCATCTGGTGGTGTGGTTGCGCCCAGAGATGAACCTTTCGTTATTCTCAATCCTCCTAGATCTAGTACTAAAGGGCGCAAGAAAAGTCGAATACCCTCAGGTATTGAGTTGCAGCCAAAAAAAATGAGTTTGTGCGGTGTGTGTGGTCAGCCTGGTCATAACACTGCGACGTGTACTGCTGCGTTGGGCAATAAGGACGAGACAACCATGAAAGCCATGGAAGGCATGAAAAGCCGGGAAAAGAAGATCTAGAGAAATGAAGTCATGATGTGTTGTCGTCAATATATTGTAATTTGCTTTTTATTTTATATAAGTATGAACATAAATTTGTTGCTGGAGCAAATTACATGGATGTCTGGGTGGGAAACGGAAAAAAGCTGTACTAGATACGATGCTAGCTTTAATCCAAGCAACTTTACCTCATTTCTTCTTCATTATAATTGCTTTCCATTTCACAGTATTCTTGACAGATGTAACCCATGTATGTGTCATCTTCTTCCTTATGATTGGGATATGAGAGGCTGAGTAGTTTGGCAACTTCCTGCCATTCCAATGTTCTGCATTGAACAAGGTGCAGATGCCACACTCCGTGCTGCAGTGGGTGTAAGAACCAAGTTAGGCTTGAATGAGGAAACAGCTTGGACAAGTGGGGTAATCAACTAAACATGAATGGAGGAAACAACTTGCACATGTTTGAAAAACCAAGTTAGTTTGAATGGATAGACAACTTAGTAGTAACAAAATACAACTTTGTAACAAAATAGTACACAACTTAGGTCACAGTAGTAGGAAACTCCACAAGAAAGATACACAACATCCATACATTGATGCTAGCCGATTTAGTACTAGTAGTATACAACTTAGGCATGGTGATTGACAAGTTCACTATTTTTCTGTATTTTGTAGACAATTTAGTTTTCGAGATACTCAACTCAATAATAATAGTCGGCAACTTCATAGTACCACTATTATTGTTGACAACTTGGTTTATGAGGTAGCTAAGTTGGTACCAGTGAGATACGACAATGCTACTTAAGTTAGTACTACACTAGGCAACTTAGACGCATGAACATGCAAGTTCAAGACACCGATGTGCAACTTTATCATAATGGTTCTAGCCAACTTATTAGTGGTGGTACAAATTGAGCATGTTTGCTATTCAAAAGTCAGTACATCTGTATAAAACTTACTACATATTTGAAATAAACAAGGTCAAGTAGACATAAAATTTTCTTCTAAACTCACTTGGTCCCTTGCTTTGGTGGCTTTATGTCTTCGGGACCTTCAAACCTACCGATCTTAAGCGGCGAATTTGCATAATACTTGGTCCCACAATGTGTGAAGCGCCGACATAATGTCCTCGACATTTTGAGCTAATTTTTTATCAGACAAAGATCTAATGGAATCGAGCACCTCAAATCTCCTATCTCTAATGTTGATGACGAATAACCAATAGTGGTTCACTGGTTCATCTGCCTCAATTACTGGCAACATCACCTACATTTTATTTAGAGAAAAATAAAATTAGTGATTTTATCTATATTTGAAAACCACAAATTTAAATGTAAAAATTAAAAAGATGCAAACCTTAATGATGGTGCTGAAAAAAAAGCTCAAGTAGAATAATAGTAGACAATCAAGGCATGTAATCAGTAACAAACTTAAGTTGTCTTGAGTAACCAATTTAGCCATGTTTTCAAACCAACTTGACCATGTTTGAAAACCAACTAACATGCATTAAAGTAACCAACTTATACCAACTTAAACGGGAAAAACAAACTTTGTTGATTTCCACTACCCAACTTAGATATGTTGAACGCCGTAACTTAATGCAAATCAGTGTGCAAACTAAAAAAGTATGATAGTGCTGGAATTTTTGTAAAATAATAAATTTAAGTGTGGAAAAATAGAAAAGCATTAAGTTTGATTTTTAAAAAGCAACCGACTAAACTATGGTAATACAAATTGAGCATGTTTGCTAATACAAGTTTGTTGATTCAGTGATTCAACTTAATACAAGTTTGCTAATACAAGTTTGTTGATTCAGTGATTCAACTTGAACATGTTTGCTATTCAAAAGTTTGTTGTTTCAGTAATGCAACTTAGGCATGTCTGCTAATCCAAGTTGGTTGGCTAAGGAACACAAGTTAGGCCAGGAAAACTCGCAGTGATCTTATCTATATTTGAAAACCACATATTTAATGTAAAAAATAAAAGGTGCAAAACTTAATGATGGTGCTGAAAAAATAGCTCAAGTAGCGGAATAATAGACGAGTTAAGGCATGTTGTCGATAACCAATTTAAGTTGTTTTCAGTAACCAATTTAACCATGTTTTCAAACCAACTTGGACATGTTTGAAAAACCAACTAACATGCATTAAAGTGCCCCACTATACCAACTTAAATGGGAAAGTTCATTAAATTAGAAAACCAGCTTTATAAAAAAAATCAAGTATAATCACTTACGTAATCTTTCCTGTCCGGGTGGGCGATAGCCTTGTTGAAGTGTTTTTTCAACTCCTTCTCATTCCTTTTCAAATCTTTGAGTAGATGCTGCATATAGTGAAAAAAAGCATGTAATTATGAAAAAATACACATGACGCGGGAGAAAAGGCCACAAAAAAAACAATGGTACAAGAGGTATAGTAGACTAAAAAGGAAAACAATGGATTCATACTGTAACCCTCAAAGGCATAACAATCTTCTTCACATTCTTGTCTTTTCTCAACATGATGGACTCGATTCCAAGTTCCATTACAGTATTGCTCACTACACCACAAGGCATCATTGAGTTGGCAAGCTCTTTCAGTGATACGAAAAACCTTTCATAGTTGACAATTATTGGAGAATTGTCACTTTCCTTGCCCCTCGTAGATCTCCGCCCATGGGCAATCACTGCATTGTACAACTCTTTAACCTCTGCTGAGCATGTGAATAGGCTTTTATCTTCATACGTGATGTATGGTGATAACTGACAAATTGCCTGCATAATTAGTCTGCGTCGCTTCTCTTCTGGCCTCTCTGTATTCGTTGTGCTTCCCTCTACCTGAGAACTGGATGCAATGTTGTTTACTGTACCCACAGGAGTTTTGAGCCCACTGCTAGTAAGGGCAATGCTGTTGTCAGTAGTTCGTTGCTCCTCACTATACTTCTTCTCCTTTTCAACCTTATCAACAACTTCACAAGCTTCTTTCCAGGTTTCTTCATCCCACTCATCTACTTCGCTGCCAAATCGTTCTGCATCCAAGTCAACTGGTGTTATAACACATGAGTGTCTGGGGTTTGAGTCAAATTTTGCAGGGCTATCAAAACCAAGATCGAAACTCGGAGCATCTGGTGCTCTGGCCAACATAGCACGTTTCTTTGTGACCTCATCCAGATTGTGAATCTTTGGTTCAGGAGGTGGACAACTTTCACGTGTAGGACATGTAGCTTCTCTGTTTGCTGGAATCCCCTGCGAAGTGGTGCATGTTTCTGTGGTGCTTGAATTACTTTAGTTGTCGACACTCGAGAATGAGGCATGACTTGCGGGATTTGCTGATGTTCAGTTCCTCTTGTAGATGCGGGCTGAAGATGTTTTGCTTGTGGCACTGCAAAAAAAGAGAATGGGGAAAGAAAATTAGAACCAACTAAGGCATGGTGCTAGCGACTAAAAGACATGATGGTAGCAACTTTGTTGGTTCCGAGTAACAAACTTAACAATGTTTTCGAGTAAAAGCCAACTAAATGATGATCGTTGAAGAATAGCTTTGCTAGCAATTGAAGACAACTAAGGCATGCTACTAGAGAAAGTAACTAAAAATGATTTTAGTAACCAATTTAGCCATGTCTGGTTGGATGATAATAATCTGAAATCATTATAGAAAGTTAAATGAGAATACAACTTTGGTTACTTCCACTACCCAACTTAGCTATATTGAACGTCATAACTTAATGCAAATCAGTGTGCAACTAAAAAAAGGATGATAATGCTTGAATTGTCTTAAATAACATTAAGTGAAAAAATAAAAAGCATTAAGTTTGATTAATGAAACCAACTAGATGTCCAACAAAGGACCCTATAAAAAACAACTATGCAACTTATTTTTGCAACTTATTTTTGCTTTGGGAAAACCCAAAAACCAAGGCAGTACATTTTAATAAGGAAAAAAATCGAACCATGGGTGAGTTATGTGTTGAGGGAAGTGAAGCATTGTTGTGTTGCAAAAAGAAAAAAATAGGAAAAAGTATGCTAGTAGAGTTATGTGTTACTGATAAAACTTACTTGGCGGCACCTGCACGGTGAGGCGCGACTTGGGGATTTTGTCGATGTCCGATAACAATCGAAGATGCGGAGTTGTTGCTGATTTGGTTTTGGTGGGATTACGATAGGCATTTTAAACTTGGCAGCGCCACGTGTTTCAACATTTGCCCGAACACCGTAATTAGGACCTACGAGTGACATGGTTGTTTTGCATTGGCAAATTGCTTGTTCCTTCGGGATATTTGAGCTCACTTTTGCTAATGCTCGGTTCGGTTTGTAATGTGACTGGGATTGTCGACTTCGCGATATCGTTATCCGATAACCTGCTTCTCTTTTGGTTCCGAAATGGACGTTCACGATGTACCACCTGCTTTTGTTTGAAGCTCTTTTGCTTCGGTCTTCACCTTGTATACCCAATCTATGCATATTAAAACACTCTGCGGTGAGCTTCGTATTGCCTCGTCATCGCCAAAGGTAGTAAGTGGTTGGTCGCTTTCCGAGAGATGAGTGCTTATGCTTCTGTATCACACTCATGAACACTTCCTTTGCATGCAAACGGGAATCATTGTCGACAATTACAGGGGGTTCTATGTAAGGAAGGTCAATTCCTCTTCTTATCTCTGAGCCAACCAACTCTAGTAGTTCAGACAATGGACTCCAATCTGAATCATTTGGTGCATCATCTTTGTCATGCTCCTGATCTGTGTGCAACTGTACTAACTTGTTCTTCCACAGCCTTCCTTCTTGTTCTCTCGAATCAAACCCTGAATCGACACATCATCGGAACTTGTTTCATTGCCGGAAGGAGTCTTCACGAGATTGCTAGATGGTCCATCGTTTGATTTCGAGGAGTTAGCCTAGCAGATCTTCTTGGAAGCGGTTGCAAGTAGTCGGCTTGGTGTTTAGTTTGTTCATCTTCCCCGATCCTGTAGTTTTCTGTTTGTCATTTCTCTCATTTGCATCATCTTCGACACCCTCGTTGTTATCATCTACATTGTCGCAAGGTCTCTTCCCGAGGTTGCTAGATGGACCATCATGGGATTTCTTAGGTGTTAGCCTAGCAGATCTTCTTGGATGCGTTTGAAAGTTGGATGCTCGGGTCTTCGTGTCGTTCATCTTCCCTAGTACCTCCAGATCCTATGGTTGTCATTTCTGCCATCCGGGTCATCGTCATCTCCTCTGTTGTCATCGTCTTCATCTTCCCTGGTGTCATCATCTTCATCGTCTTCGCCATCACTATCTTCTTCAGATTCATGTTCTCCATTATTATCATCATCACCTTCGTCATCACCATCAACCTCATCATGAACAACTGCATCTTTCCGTTGCCTCTTCCTTCTACCTTCTTGTTCTTCATCCATTAAATTCGCAAACGATTCGACAAAGGTGCCAAGTCTGTTTGATATGTCTGTGCACAGCTCCCCCACAATTACAGCGATTTTTCGTTTCTTCTGCATATATAAGGCAACTTAGTAAAAAATGCACATGTACTTTTACTATGTAACCAGAATAGTACACAACTTAGGTGCGAGTGGTAGAACAATTTATACGAGTTTGGATAACTATATTTTAGGCCATGAATGCAACTTAATGATAGCTCATTTACAAACTTAACAAATGTGTGTACGCAGCTTAACAACCAGTTGGTATGCAACTTAAAACATAGCTGATTTACAAAAAACTTAACCAGTGTGTGTATGAAGCTTAACAACAGTTGGTATGCAACTTAATATAATTGTATAAGGCAACTTAGTAAAAAATGCACATGTATAAATTTGGTTTACTATGTAACCAGAAATAGTACACAACTTAGGTGCAGTGGTAGAACAGTTTATACGAACAGTTGGTATGGTATGCAGTGGTAGAACAGTTGGTATGCAACTTAAAACATAGCTGATTTACAAAAACTTAACCAGTGTGTGTATGCAGCTTAACTACAGTTGGTATGCAACTTAATATAATTGTATATACAAATTTATTATGTGCAAAGATACAACTAAGCTTATATGTGGAACCATCAATACCGCCGACAAAAAAAATGATGCAACTTAAGGGACATGGGTAGGCAACTTCACAAACCAAATGATGCGCTACTTCACAAAAATAAAATGTGGTAGCCAAAAGTGAGTACTAACGGTAGGTAACTTGGACATCAGAACATGCCAGTTCAATCGAGGCCATTCAATTATTTTCTCGGTTAGGCACAATGCATGCAACTTAAAAAATATATTCGGTATGCAACTTTGTATACCTCGCTTGAGAATTTCCGTGGCAACTTTGAAGATACAAATTCTTCCGTCCTTGTCATTCCGACGAAAAGAGAATCTCTTAAGGTTGCACCAACTGTTTCTTTCAACTTTTCATGCAAACACACAATGAAAAAAAGACAAAAAAATCCATGTTAGTCAAAAAACAGTATATGACAAGTTCACCGGTTCACTCGGTTGAAAACACTCACTCTCAACTTCCCAAACTCGCCATTGCCTTTAGAGTCCTTGTGCATAACATTTTGTATGAGCCTATCGTTCCATGCCTGCAGCCCGAATGGGGCACTCTTCATCAGTTGGGACGGGCTCATCAACAACCAATGAATCAAGGTAAAGGATCTGCAAAAAAAACAGAGGAAAACATGATTTGGTTCAGGAAAAAAGGAGAATAGTTTGTATCGTGAAAACAATATAGCATGGATCACAAAAAAATGATTTGGTTTTTCAAGTTTACCACTAGGTGATGCAGGCAACAGCACACGGATTTCTTCTTCACTCCCATCTTCTTTGCTTCAGCAATGATTTGATCAATTGCAAACTGCGCAAAGTTTAACCGGCGGAACTGTTTGAGGTCAAATAAACTAGTGTAACATCTGGGACTTATAGTTGGACTCGTTGTAGGGCTAATGAAGCAGCTAATTACTCCAGCAAAATATGCACGAGAGGAACTTCATATCTGCTACTCCCCCCATGTCTGAAATCATCTTGCACCAATCAACAAAATCTGGTGCTGAGCCACTTTCTATTCCATACTCTTCGTTCATGAACTTAATTGGATCAGTTTCCATTTCATAACAGACGGGCATTCCTTCATTCAGGATCCCAAAAATCCTGGTGTAGCTGTCAGCAGTCACTGGAATGCTCCCCCTACCAGGAATGGCAAGCTCGCTTCTTATGGGATCGAAGCATGAAAGCACCCACATACTCGAGTCAACAGGCATTTCTTTAGCAACAACCTTTAACATTCCTCCCCAGCCCCATTCTTCAATGAGATCCTTTTGAGCTTGCACAAGAATCTTGTTAAGTTTAAACAACCTTGCAGGGGAAGCACGATTCCTTCCAAGCTGAACATAAAAAAAGGAAATGTTAGTTGAACCAAAAAAACCATTGAATTAGGGACCAAAAAAAATGTACAGATTAAAACAGAAAACTCCATATAAAAAAACAAAAACAAACCTTAAAGCGTCGGGCAGCTGCAGGCTTCGGTGCTGCATTTCTGGTTGGATTGACAATAGATTTCCTGGCTTCGAAAGCAATTGATGGAGCAGCAGCTGGCCGTCGTCTCGAGCTAATTGTTTCTCGGACAACTCCGTAAACTTGTGGTAACCGCAATCGGGACCGCCTATCATTATCCTTGTTCATGATTTCAGATTTTTTGACACTCGTCGAACAAAGAAATTGCATTAAACAACTAAACCTATGCAACTATAATCAAACTATACAACAAAAACAGCATCCAAACTTAAAATGTGGAGCTACACACAAATCAAACACTAAAACCTGAGAAGTCTTGAGATGTGATGTTAAGTTGCATAGACTAATTGTTAACTTGCATATCAACTATTGTTAAGTTGTATATTCACTAGAGTTAAGCTGCATCCATTGTCAAAAAACAAATGAAAAAAGGGGGTAACAGACATAATTGCCTATTTTGGGCGGCATAGATGATTTCTCCACATCAACTATCCAAGTAGTAGTATTTCAGCTAGCACATTTATGGTGAGGATGCGCATTGTGAATTGTCAATAACTTGGTACCATTATTTTCTAGTATCGTTTCGACTTACTTTCGATAAAAACAACTTAATTAAATCGTTAGACAACTTAATTAAACAACTTAATGGTGATCAGAAACTTATTGGTGCCATAGGATGTGCACTTGTTGACGATACCATGCCTGGAACAAAATATGAACAAGTGTGCCAGCAATGATCAAATACAAATGTCATTCCAAAATGCAAAATGCAATTCGATAGTAAGCAATGATCAATGCAGTTGTTGGTGGAGCAAGGCAATTAGTTGGATTAATTAAGCAAACTTAGTGGTGCTCGTAAACCAACTTAAGCCGGACTCGAAACCAACTTAAGCCAGATTTAAAAGCCAACTTAGTTACATTCGCAAAACTAACTAAACTATAAGATGAACACATTATAACCCTACAAAAAATAGGTTGAAAAAGCCAACATAGTTAGATTCAAGTAAAAACAACTTAAACGTGTTCATGACCCACCTAAACTAGAAGATGAAGAAAAATGTAAAATCTAGCGGGTGATGTAGACGAGTTCAGGATTAATGGAGGAAAAATTCATTACATGGCTCTCTGGATTCAATGTTCAGTCATGTAGTTAGCCACGACTCGATCATTAGACTAAAATGTGAAAAGACGAAAATACAATACGAGATAAGTTCGAGCTGTTTCAGTATACAAAATTAAGCTGCATTTGGTGTAGGCTTTAGCAAACATGCCACTCTCGTACGAGAGTGCAGTTCTACCGATATGCTGTGCAAATCAAAGTAGTACCCGCCCCCAGCTTCGACGGAGTAGACCTATAAAAACCAGGGACTACCACACATGTATATCTCGGTGGCAGTTACTAGGATTTTTGCACCACCGCATCAAACACTACTAGCACACGAACAGTAATTCGAGCAACAAAAATAGAACCCCAACTATGTAACCAAATTACTACAACCAGCACATAAAACACACACGTAAGCTTCCCAGGAAAAAATCCCCACGAAAAATAGTTCATACTTGGCTCGAATTGCTCCACAACAACATACATAACGAACTAATTTGCAGGGGATTTGACAAACGTAAACAAAATTGGATGAACAAGCAACCAAAAATGTGCAGGGATTTTCGCTAGAAACTACCTCAAATCGACGAAAACTTGGTGACCGCGCACCCCGCCGACGACCGCACCTAGATCCCCGCCTCGTTGATCACCACCGCCGCGCTCACCGCCGCGGATCTCGACGCCCGGCTACCGGAGTGGCCGCGCTTCGCATCGACAAGTGGAACGGCTAGACCTCTCCCGCCGAAATCAAACCCCGACGGGAAAAGCCTCACTCCCCGACGCAGAGCTTGCCGCACTAACGCGCGGCTCACACTGCGCCGACGAGCAAAACCTTCCCTACGGCGAGAAAATCCTCCTCGTAGCGTCCGAGATCGCCGGCCCCCGCCAGCTGCGAGATCGCCGCGCTCCGCCGCCGGAAATCGCCGCGCTCCGCCGCCGGAAATCGCAGCCAGCAGAAACCCTAGCGCGACGACGAATCGAGGGATTGCGAAGGACAGAAGAGAGCGGAAGTGAAATGGGAGACGCAAACTTAGGCGAGGAGACGGTGTCTCCGATTCCAGAAGGAAGACGACAAAGGGAAACGGTACGGGTCAGGTGGGTTTCGGTCCGGATCCAGGAGATTTTCGGTTGGCAAACCCGCGTGCAATCCGTCCGTCCAGCGCGAATCCAACGGCCCAGAAACGAGTGCTCAGTTTGACAGGGAGCATCCAAGCACTTTTTAGCAATTGGGATTAAAAAAAAAGTAGACCAACCCAGATACAAGCGAGAGTCCGAAACTGGAATGCTGGCAGGGATGATGAAACTAGAAAAAAATGGTTGATGACGTCATCTCTATGACACTGGTGTCATCTTTTATGAATGCACAGTAATTAGCGCTAAAATATTGAAGGAAATATAAATTCATTGGGGTCACCTAACCCTAGTAGCTACAAGGCAGCTCCATCCCTGAACGCTGGCTGACAGTTTGCGCTCTCGCAAAGCTAACCAGCATACCGACGAGACGTTCTTAGTCTTTTGCAATTTTGGTTTTTGAACCTCGACTTACGGTTTCCGAACAAGACCAAAACAGCAACCAAGAGCATCTCTAGCAGATAAAAGAAAAGAAAAAAAGGCAGATACAAGAATGCTGCAATGCAAGAGACGCGGATGCCATTTTATTGATCAAACTACCAACTAGAGCTTCTGATGACTTTGTCGCTTGGATCGCGGAAATCAAAGGTTTATTCAGTGTCGATCAGCATACCGTTTCGGAATAAATCCAGCCATTGAAGCTCTTTCGCAGGGCCAATCGAGCTCTGAAGCTAGTGGTGACCGTCCCATATGAAAAGCCGATGTACCCCAAAAAAACCTTTGTGTTTTTGCCTACAAAACAGCAACATCAACATTGACGGTACGGCCTGGCTTTCACTACCGTATTTCTTCTATCGATCCTACATGTAGGATACGTGGACGTGAGGCTAAAAATGATCAACATGCCCTTGTCAGATGCACACTTGCTCGCGCTCTACGTGAAGAGGTCAGAAAGCTTTGCCAACTCCTCGCCCCCCCCCCCCCCCCCCCGAAGATGCTTTACACTATGACGGCAAGGAGTGGCTGTTGTGCCTGCTATCTAAGACGGCCAAGGAGGGTCGTGCAAAGCTTATCTTCCTCCTTTAGCATGTATGACATCAGCACAATAATGTTATCTTTGGAGATGGTAAGGCTTCGATTATTGCGTCCGCTTCTTTTATCGCTTCTTTTATTTATGGCTACCACACTTCTTTCATCCATCGCTGCTAGGCATCCAAATTCCCCTAGCCTAAACCATTCTGCGGTCTGGAATTTCCTCATGGACATCTCCTTTGGAAGGGTGCCTAAAAACAAATGTCGATGTTGGCTGGGACGAGTTATGCAAGAAGGTAGGATGGGGTATTATTATCCGTGATCACCAGGGCAAAGTTATTCTTAGAATGGAAGTCTATTTTATCTTGTGCAAGTGCAGAAGAGGCTGAGATGTTGGCTTGCTTATCAGGTATCAAACACCTTCTTGACTTCTTGACCTTGGGAACGGATCGGCGATACTGAAGTCTGATTGCCTTCGTGATGTCCTCACAATCTTGAGCACATGACATGAATTTTCTGGAGGTTGGGCTCTATACCATGAGGCTAGAGATCTTCATGTTTTTGGGAACATCTCTCTTGATAAAGTTGATCGTGTGTGCAATGGTGCAGTGCACGTGCTAGCACAGTTAGGCAAGTCCGGGTTTAGTGGTTTACTTCGTGACACAGCTCCTGCCTATGTGTTGGAGCTGATCACTCATGATTCTAACTCGATTTTTCTGTCCTAGAGCAGCAAGTTTTCACACGCGGTTTTCTTCTTTCAGGATACCAAAGGGGATCGAAAGATTTTTAATAAGACGGGCTTGTTTTCTTAATATATTATGATTTAAAAAAAGAAATGGCAGAACTGCAAAATAACCGTATTTTTTACAGTTTCACACGTAAGGTGTCCCGATCAAACCTGCATGTTCGGAGACTTTTTTGCGCTACCAATTTTACAATATCTCCTCTGTTGCGACACTTTTTACACCGTAAAATTGGTTTCGTTTTACTTCATATGCATTTTGCAATATCATTTTTTTTTTTGCGTTATCTACTAGAGATGCTCTAAACAAATATGAAAACAATTGACAACGTAGGTCATCGTCCTTTCTCCGTAAAGTCAGGAGTGGCATGCCGCCGAATGTTGTTGTAGAGAAAGTGTGGCGGGTTGGTTAGGGCACCGGTGGGGAGAGATGGGATGTGGGGAGATTAGGGGAAGGATGCTTGGCGGGTAGATTTACCGGTGTGCGTTGATTGGATTGTGGACGACCAAGGCGAACCCGCATCGGGGTGCATGAACTAGCCGACGAGAGCACCGCCGCACTCGACCTTGCCGGCTTGCCATGCGGGGGCTATGCGGGTTGGGGACCTCACCCGACAAAAGTGGACAAGGAGGGAGGGGTTGTTTGTGCGGAAAGAAGAAGAAGAAGCTAGCCGAGGAGGGTGCCGCCACACTCGCCTTTCTTCTTGTTGGTGTTTTACCACCTTTATGCTCGAGGACGAGCATATGTTAAGCTTGAGATGTTGATACATGTAAAATGTATTCATGAACATTAGCGTTTCAAAAATCATTTGCAGCGGAGAGATTCTGCCATTAGTTTTTTGAGTACTATGAGAAAGTCCCATAAGATTTGAGTGTCTTTGTGTTCACTTTTTGCGAGAAGTGTTCACTTTTTATTTAGTATTGCATCTCCAAAATTTATTTAGTATTGCATGTCCAAAATTAGGATAAGGACTACCAGTTGCATGTCACAGCGTAATGTTTTTATTACGCCTAGAAATTTTTATTTGATTTTCATTAGATCATATTTTGTGTTTAGATTTTATTACGCTAATGATGGTTTTAATGCCCAAGTCCTTAATTATTACCCTAATGATGGTTTTAATGCCCAGATAAGGACTATGCATGTCACACCCCACCTACTTTTAATGACTTCAATCATCATTATTACGCCCATATATGATCTATTTTATTTATTTGTCAATCCTCCTCCTTAAATGTGAGATCCTTGTGAAATAAGAAAAGTAGGTGCGCGCTAGCGCGGTAAAATGACAAAAACTTCCTACTACTTACGCATTTATGCATCGTAAAACAGATCTCCTTTTGCACTCATTAGGGGCTAAAAAGGGAACTACTCTAAATTAAACTCGTGATAGCGTGGAAGATCATAATTTTATCATAACTAACCCTGCACATGAATGTGCCCACATTCTTGATGGAACCTCTAATCACTAGATTTGTGCATTATGTATCAATCAATGCTTCAAACTTTCAAAGGACCATTCCACCACTACAAGAGTCAAAATACAAAAGTCTTCAATACAATATATTCTAGACCAATACCTAGGTAAAGCACAAATTCACCAGATAGATAAAAAGTTTTGCTTCATTGTTCACTATGATCTTGAAATAGTATTATAGTGCAAGATATTTTCTAGTTTATTATAATCTTGTTGGTCTATGTGAACTATCTACTTTATCATATGCTTGTTAAATTTATGTTTACTGCCAATGCTTTTTTACACCTTGAGTAAGAGTAATTATGTTGAAACTTTGTATCGAGTACGAGCATAGGTTAAGCTTGAGAATGTTGATATATGTAAAATGTATGCATGAAAATTTTAGTTTACTAGGTCATATTCCTTCATATTTTCATCATAAATAAGGTTCCATCATAGTTTTACATTGATTTACGGCATTTCCAACGAAATCCTATCATTCTGTTGTTTGACTATGTTGGGCAGAAATAACTTTTGTTAGTGTTTTAGCTTCCGGTAAGCTACGAGACTCCGAATGGGCTAGGTCAACATGGAAAATTTCTATATGAATACATCAGTAGGACCCGAGGGGCGCAACCAGATGAAAATGAGAGTCCAAACAAGCCAAGTCGAGCCGCCGTACCTACCTGGAACCTCATATGTCTTTGATTCCACCCCCATCATCTCTATTTCATCCTAAAACCATCTATATATACCTTTGGGGATATTTTTTGCGAGGAGGTGACTGCAAACAGAGAACCCGTGAAGCAAAGACTATGTAATTCACCACCTGAGGAAGATTGGAGGCGGAACAGCTACCGGTTATCTTCTGAGCGCCTCTCCTATTTCACCCCTCGACTTGGATATTATGGTTGTAACTTGATCGAATCTCTTTATGTATTACTATTGCGTTAATCCATATTATCTGCACTACATGATTATAGAATTATTATGTAATTTTTATGGTGGATCTTTGGTTATGAGATGATGAACTCGATGTTATGTTGAGATGTTTCATAGATACATGTTTAGCTCTTATCCTCTTTGCACGTTGATAGGATTGCACTATGGCTTGTTCAAACAGAAGCGGGTTAGTTGGAGGTGATACCGCAACCCGAATCTTTGGATGCATGTTGTAGAGGATTAATGGGGACCTCAAAACTTTATACAATGGTTGGTCAGTAGTCTTAATCATCCCTTGTTTGTGCAGCAATGGCTTTGAAAACAATCACTAGGGGTGCGTTCGCACGTGTACACGGCCACACCTATTTTTGCTCCACTCTATATGTAACTCATCTATGTTAAGTGCAATGGAATGGAGATCACAACATGTATTAGCTTGTCGTCTGGTATTGAGAGATGTGGCCCAGTGATAAAACAAACAATAAGAAGTGACAGTAGCACCGCATCTCTTGGTACACGCTCATCTAAGGACAATCGAGAACAAGTACTTGGGGAAAAGTGAAAAAATGATACGTTAAGTGACACATGACCCATGTGGTACTTTCTTTCTCAACTTCATGTTTTAGGACATGTTGTGTCCATATGAATATTTTGCATAACACTTGTGTATAATTCAGTTATTATAACATGCCACCATTAAGAGAGAGAGAGACCAAGTGAACCCATGGACCAAGGTCCATTGTTTACATAAGAATAAAACGTTCATCCTATTCTCTTACATTGTAGAGGATTGCGGCATCATAAGTTCCGTCACGTTCATAACTTTATTGCATTAACTTGTTAACAACCAATCACCAATGTCTCTTTAAACTGTTAGTGAATAGAGAACTATACTTATGACACTCTGGTTTGAAAATATAAACAACTTTACCTTCTTGATTCTACGGTTTGATACCGAATACTTCCATATCGAGAGGTGCTACAACTATCCCCCACACTTGGGGGGTTATCAAGTACTTTATTGTTGACATTGCCTGGGAGCGTAGCGCTAAGGCTATTATCCTTGTTTGCACTAGACTACTAATTTTTTAGCTTGTTGCATATCTTGCAACCATCTAAGCTTGGGGAGGTCTAAACTGAGTCATCCTTGTTGTCAGTTCTATTTTACCTTTTGTTTTACATTTGCTTGTATCTTATATAAAAAAACATGAACATTAGAATAAATAAAATCTATAAAAACTCTTACTTTGGAGGATCTTGCTAGAACCTCTATGGTCGAACCATGTACTCCTAAGGAAAGACTTCGGGTGCTTGTAGAACATCGTGAATTGAAGAAGGGAATTGTTTGGGAAGATTGTTGTAACTCTTGCACAAGGTTGCATGGAATTCATGGAATAAATTTTTGATCTAAAGGTTTTGGTAACCACTTCAGGTCTCAATGCGGATTAAACATCAAATCTACAATTCCCTCAAAAAAATAGAACCTACAATTGTATACTATCATAGGGGAAATTTTGCTTATCTAGGAATGAGACAAGTAGAGCATTTTGTTCCATTTATGGTGGCCATTGAGCTGGAAAATTTTATTCACGAAAAATATGAAACTTGTGTTCTTGCTAGGGAAGTAAAAAAGTCAAGTTCTAGTGTCCCCCATTATTGCATAAAAACTTAAGTTATAATACTATCACAACAACAACACAAGCGTACCCTGGAGGTTTTAAACACCGAGGTACGTGCGTAATTTCCATGCTCGCTCTGGCGCGGAACATAAAAGCCACCCGTGATAATTGTGTCGGGAATACTGTAGACGTGGCACCTTTTTTTTTTCTCGTGGCGCATATCGATCCTCCGCGCGATCTCACACGCGACACCAACATTGAAATACCTCGGTACTATGCAATGCATTAGTTTTGTGGTGTTTCGTTCACCTATCGGCGACATAAAAGTTAATCACAAGTAGTGGTAGCAAATGTTTTTTTCCATTACACACACATAGTGATTTCAATTCATAAAGATCAAATGTTTACATTCAGTTACATCAAATTACAGTGCAACCACTTTTATTTACATCAACCCTTTCATATAGATCTAAGATATGCTCATGCTTTATCTATTATGGGTTGATGCAAGTTCTGCTAATAGAAAGAAAAAAAAGAGCCTCTTGAGCCCCTCTCTATTTAGCAACTCTAGATCTAAGAAAACTAACTAGAAGGAAAATAACTAACTAGACCTAGATCTATTAAGTGCCTCTCTATTCTGCATGAGGTACGTATCGCATCGACGGTAGCTTATCTAGATGCTATCACCCATAGGCTAGAGGAAGACATTCTCATCATACCCACCATGCTCTCGGTCTTGCACATGCCTAGGCTGATGACCTTACCGTGGATCTGAAAAAGAAACACCAAAGATCATTAAGGAAACACAATAAGAACAAGACTATGGATCTAGATGAACAAGATGAAACTAGATGTGCACACAGTATGGACAAGAAATCTTCAGATCAGGATCGCTAGTGGAGCAGTATGTGCGGCTTCATGAGCGGTGCAAGACCTGGTGCATCTTCTAGAGTGGCACAAGATCCAGTGCGGCTTCAAGGGATTCGAAAGATGGTAAACTTGCATGAACTTTATCAGGTTCTTTGGTTGTTAGATTGGTAAAATTCCCTTCACCTATCTTGGCTTGCCTACCGGAACTACAAGAGCAACAATTGTAGAGTTAACGCCATTGGTACATAGAGTGGAAAAGCGGTAGCAGTGCCATGAGGGACATGAACGGGAACATGTATAGGAGTATGAAGAAGATACAATTCGCGAATACAACAACGGGTATGAAAGTGGCACCATTGGGGAGGGTGAGTCTGAATGGCTATAAGGTACTTTTCGTCCCGGAATCGTCTACTAAGGAGAACATTCCAAATGGCTGTAAGGGAATAATCCACACTAGTGATTGGGCAATGCTTTGTGAGTAACGGAGCTTGGATTCCACCAAATAGAAAGCTTGAAAGGATTATTTGAACCGGGCTAATAAAAAAATGCCTGCCATACTTCTGGATCAAGGAGTTTTACCAGGACTAGGTACATATGGGTGAGTATCATCTATACATAATTGTCTACATCATGATTTTATTGCATCATGATTTTAATTGGTATGGTGTTTGTATATGTTTACATCATCGGTGAGGAGACAACTGATAGTTGATACGTCTCAAACGTATCTATAATTTTTGATGCTCCATGCTTGTTTTACACTAATTCATATATATATGTTTTGCTTACACTTCGATGCACTTTTATATGATTTCTGGTACTAACCTATCAACAAGATGCCATAGTGCCAGTTCCCTGTTTTCTGCTGTTTTTATATTTCAGAAAAGTTATACAGGAAATATTCTCGGAATTGGACGAAACAAAAGCCGAAGTCAATATTTTACCGAAACGAAGATGAAGTCCGGAGGGGGACGAAGTGGCGCCACAGGGCGGCCACACCACCCCATGGCGCGGCCTGGGTGTGGACCGCGCCTAGGGGTGGTGTGGGCCCCCCAGGCACCCCACGGACCTAAATCCTCCGCCTATTTAAGCATGATCTCGGGAAAACCCTGGATACAGGAGCCTCCATCCACGAAAAGTTCTGTTGCGGTCGCCATCGCAGAACCCATCTCGGGGGGTTCTGAAGCTCTTCCCGGCACCCTACCGGGGAGAGAAATCATCGCCGGAGGCATCTACATCGCCATGCCCGCCTCCGAAGTTATGCATGAGTAGTTCATCCCTGAACTATGGGTCCATAGCAGTAGCTAGATGGTTGTGGTCTCCAATTTGTGCGTCATGTTTAGATCTTGTGAGCTGCCTGATGACCCACAAGTATAGGGGTGTATCGTAGTACTTTCGATAAATAAGAGTGTCGAACCCAACGAGGAGCAGAAGGTGTTGACAAGCAGTTTTGATGAAGGATTCACTGTAAATGCTCACGAGACAAGTTTTCGGGAGGTTTTGATATAGCGAGATAAATAAAATACAAGTAAGTAAAATGCGAGAATAATAATTGCAGCAAGTGGCCCAATCCTTTTTAGCACAAAGGACAAGCCGGTTTGTTTACTTATGATGACCAAACGTTCTTGAGGACACACGGGAATTTAGTCTAGTGCTTTCGCTTCATATAGTTGATTAATCTTCATTGTTTTGATAAGTGTTGTGTGGGTGAACCTATGCTAATGCACCGCCCTTCCTAGGACTAATACATACTTGTGATTAAACCCCTTGCAAGCATCCGAAAATACAAGAAAGTAATTAAGATAAATCTAACCACAGCCTTAAACTCTGAGATCCTGATATCCCTCATGCATCGATATACCAACGGGGGTTCAGGTTGATGTCACTCTAGCAACCCCACAATTAGCAAACGAATACAAGATGCATTCCCCTAGGCCCATAAAGGTGAAGTGTCATGTAGTCGACGTTCACATGACACCACTAGAAGAATAACACCACAACTTAAATATCAAACCATTAAATATTACTCAACATAGTTCACTACTAACATTTAGACTTCACCCATGTCCTCAAGAACTAAACGAACTACTCACAAGACATCATATGGAACATGATCAGAGGTGATATGATGATGGATAACAATCTGAACATAAACCTTGATTCAACGGTTTCACTCAATAGCATCAATAACAAGGAGTAATCAACACCGGGAGAGTTTCCCCTATGAAATACTCAAGATTCAACCCTGGATGTTACAGCGGAGACGAGGTGCAGCGGTGGAGATGACGGTGTCGGTTGTGGAGATGATGATGATGATGATCCCAATGAAGTCCAGCTCGATGACGGTGACGATGGCGACGATTTCCCCCTCCGGGGAGGAATTTCCCCGGCAGATTTCTGCCTGCCGGAGAGCTCTTTTTTCTCTGGTGTTTTCCGCCTCGAGGAGGCGGCGATGACTATCCTCGATGTTCCCCCGCACCTTAGGGTTTCTGGCAGATGAAGTACGCGAAAGGGCGATGGCTGAGGGGGTCGTGGGCCCCTCCCCACGTGGCGGCGCGCCGACATTGGTGGCCGCGCCGGCCCATGGGGAGGGCCCATGGCGGCCCTCCTCGGCCTCCCCTTTTGGCTGGCTCCGTCATCTGGAAAAATAGGAGCTTCGGTATATTTTCCGTCAATTGTTGATCTTCAGAAATATTGTATCCTGACGGTGCTTTTTCCAGCAGAATTCTGACTCCGGTGAGTAATTCTCCAATAATCATGAAACATGCAAAATAGGTGAAATAACATAAGTATCATCTCTAAAGATGAAATATATCAATGAACAACAGTAAATTATGATATAAAATAGTGATGCAAAATGACGTATCAACTCCCCCCAAGCTTAGACCTCGCTTGTCCCCAAGCGAAACTGAACTCAGTAAACAAGACCACATGTTTATGGAGTGAAGAGTCGATAAATAAAATACGGACAAGAAGCATCACATTTATTAATTCACACAAGACATTCTAGTAAACAACTTCCTCATATAACTCAACTTGAAACAAGTAGAGGGAAATCACAAATAAAGGTGCATAGGAAATCATAATTGGTGATGGCAAACTTCGTTCTTGGTCAAAGAACAATTAATAGATTGTACTTATCTTTCGAGCAGAGCCTTTATATTAGAGCTTATATGGCAGAACTTACATGCTCAATCATAACAATCTCCTCATAATCATTGATAACCTTCAAAGTTATATTCATTCAGATAAAATTTTGTACCAAATAAGGAAGAATAAAAGACATGATTAAATAGATCACAATATAAATGGTTGGATCACAACAATTCAATTGCTTTCTTGAGATAGAGGGAAATAGGTTTACTGACTCAACATAAAAGTAAAATATAGGCCCTTCGCGGAGGGAAGCAGGGATTAAATCATGTGCTAGAGCTTTTCAAGTTTTGAAATCATATAGAGAGCATAAAAATAAAGTTTTGAGAGGTGTTCGTTGTTGTCAACGAATGGTAGTGGGCACTCTAACCCCCTTGTCAACCAGACTTTCAAGAGCGGCTCCCATGAAGGACGTTATCTCTACCAGCAAGATAGATCATCCCTCTTCTCTTTTGTTTACACATGTACTTTAGTTTTATTTATGGATGACACTCCTCCCAACCTTTGCTTTCACAAGCCATGGCTAACCGAATCCTCGGGTGCCTTCCAACATTTCACATAGCATGGAGGAGTGTCTATTGCAAAATTAAGTTGCTTACTGATAAATCAGGGCAAAACATGTGAAGAGAATTATTAATGAAAGTTCTTAATTGGGGTTGGGCACCCCGTTGCCAGCTCTTTTTGCAAAATTATTGGATAAGCGGATGTATATGCCACTAGTCCATTGGTGAAAGTCTGTTCAACAAGATTGAAAGATAAAACACCACATACTTCCTCATGAGCTATAAAACATTGACACAAATAAGAGATAATAACTTTTGAATTGTTTAAAGGTAGCACATGAAATATTTACTTGGAGTGGCGCAAAATACCACATAATAGGTAGTTATGGTGGACACAAATGGCATGGGTTTGGTTTAAGATTTTGGATGCACGAGAAGCATTCCCTCCCAGTACAGGTCTTTGGCTAGCAAGGTTGGTTAGCAAGCATAAGAGTTGAGGGAAACAAACAAATATACATGTGATAGAAACAATCATGCATTTTCCTTGTAAGCACAAACAATTTTAACTTCAGAATACTAAGCTCATTCGCTAACAAGAAAGAAACATAATGAAATAATATATCTACATGTACTTCCCTCTTTTCTACTTAAGCCGCAAAGTATTGTTGCTGTTGACCAATGCTAAGTTTGCCAAAACCAAATAGATTTACTTGATGCTCCCAAAGTGATATCAATACTAACAACAAGATCAATCATATAACAGAAATTGCAAAGTAGAATAAGGTGTGCAAAAAGTAAATGATAAAACTTCTCATCTATTATATATTAAAAGTACATGAAGGGGTCACCAGAAATCTATTATATATTAAAAGTACATGAAGGGGTCACCAGAAATTAGATAATTATACTAGAAAATCCCACAATAATTAGAAACATCTGGCCATTTATTTGGTGGGCCTTCATAATTTAAGTTAACCACAACCACTAGATATTCGTAATAGACACGCACCAGTTCACAGAACATCCGTGCATGAAATAGACCATGTTTTGAGTCACGTATACACATATCCAGACCAAACACGTTGTAAGGCATTATACATATCAAACACGTTTCCTCAATCTCACGGGAAAAACCAATCTTCTACCTATAGAAGATTCCTTTTTTAAATCTTCCTTATACTACACCTACCAAACCAACTCGCGTACAGATAAATTCCTTTTTCTAAATCTTCCTTATACTACTCCTACCAAACCAACCCCGCGTACAGATTCCTTTAAAATCTCCCCTAACTACTCCTATAAAAATCCTTACGACTTAACTTGCAATCGTTACCTCTAATACATCTAGCTACCACGAGAAAAGCTCGCTCTCCTCCTCCAGAAGTTCGCTCTCCTCTGCCGCCTCTAATTTCTTCTCTGCTCTACTAGATCAAAAGTAAGATCTCCTTGAAAAGAAATCTACATCAGGTTCTGCTTTGACATTGTTTTCCTAGACATCTACGCCGCCTCTAATTTCTTATGTCCGCTCTACTTGATCATCGCCGGATTTGTGTATCATCTTCTGCAAAAAAAAAATTGTGTTTTAGATTACTGAGTTGATCTCTACCTTACTTAAGTACTTCCGGCGACTAGCATAAAAGTTTGTTCTTCTCGGAAAGAAATCGCAGTGTCACCGCCTTCATCATCATCGCCGGATTTGTGTATCATCTTCTGCAAAAAAAAATGCGTTTTAGATTACTGAGTTGATCTCTACCTTATTTAAGTACTTCTAGCGACTAGCATAAAAGTTTGTTCTTCTCGGAAAGAAATCGCAAACAATGTCACCAGCTTCATCCAATCAGCTACGTACTGCAATATGTATCATCTTTTGTAAAAAAAGAAAATTATTTGTGTTTCAGATTGCTGGGTTAAGCTATCAATTTTGATCGATCAATTGTCCAGGTTTTTATATCAACTACATACACTGCATGTTTCATAGACAAGTATTCTGCAATTGTACTCAATAAAGTACTCATCTGTAGAGACTGCATATCTATAAGCCTAACTGATTGGTAGTATAATCTATGTATCAAACCTAGAAAAGTTTATAGAACTAGGACTATTCTTTTTCTATAGATTTGTTTTCCTGTAATTAGCAATTAAAACTGTTTGTTCATGGTTTGTTTGAAAAAAAGAAATCTAGCTGTACATAGATTTTTTCTATTATGTTACTTTTGTAAGTAATAACATGCACATGTATTCTTTTAGATACTCAGAAAATATGGCACCTACCCTGCTCAACGCACTATCTACCAGAGCTGAGGCATGCACAATCAAGGTCAAAGTTCTAAGGCTTTGGGACGCAATTAACTTATCAACCAATGAACATATTAGCACTGATATGATTTTATCAGATAAGAAGGTATACCTATTTCATATCTCTATATACATGATTTAGTTAGTTTACTTGATAAAAAAAAACTTGCTAATATTTTCTTTTAATGTAGGGAAATGCTATGCATGCTTCAATTGGTACCAAGCTGGCAAACAAGTTTCCAAACATTAAAGAGGATTTCATCTACATATTCAAGTCCTTCAAAGTTTTGGAGTATGAAAGATTCAGACCACTGAAGAACAATCTCAAAATCAATTTCCTTTTTGATACAACAGTTAAGGAAGTTGATGAAGACAAAACAAAATTCTTGGACTACTATTTTGAGTTTGCTGATAGTGATACCTTAGAGAGTAGGGTCAATATTGACAAACAATGTTCAGGTACGCAGATCCTCCATATGAAAGGACAATTTTGACCGAAATATATTTATAAATATTTTTCTTTGCAGATGTGATTGGCTTGCTGACAGCGATGGAACCAATAAAGGAAATACAAAAGAACAAGGGGACCAGCCAGGAGCAAAGTACACATATCCGCGAGATCGAAATTCTATTGCTAGAGTGAGTAGTCTAAATTTATATAACAATTTAAACTTGAATATTTTAGCAGACTTAATCACATGATTAAATTCCTTCAGTGGCGTCAAGATCAGGATCAGTCTATGGGGACATAAGTTAGCAAATGTGTTAAATGAAGATCTCTTGCACAAACAAACAATCATCGTTGTCACTTCGAATTTGGTCAGAAAATTCAATGGTGAGGACTTTAACTCTTTGTTTACACTGGAAATCCCAATGTTACTAATCATTTAATTTTAAATAGGATTGTCGCTACGCACAACAAATGCGTCAAAAGTGTACTTGGACATTGTGATTCCAGAGTCGGAACAAATCAAGGATAGGTATAATATATAAGAATGCAAATACTCTTAAATGTTTTAAAGCTACAAGTTTATTTGTTGATTCTGTAAACTTATTATAGGCATTGTGAAAGAGATGTTCTCCCAACAATGTTGGAAGTTGATGAAAGCAACAAAGGTACGATTGAAGAACAAATGTTTTACAACAGAAAATCATTAAAGGAAATTACAGAACTACGGTATGGTGACATTAAAAAAAAGGTTTGCCTCTAACCTTGATCATCATGTATATTTACCTATTCCAATATTGTTAAGTTATCTGATCATATGTTTCTCTTATTTCAAATTAACTAGGAATTTGTATGTACAACCAAAGCAACAATTGATGAGATCATAGCAGATAAAGGCTGGTGGTACATGTCATGCAAACTTTGCTATTCCGCAACAAGAAAGGAAAAGAATAACTACATTTGTAATTCATGTAATGAAGTAGCTGAAAAAGCAGATTTACGGTAAGTATAATCTCTACATTAGATTGTCTTCAAGTATTCTATAATTTTTTGTATCAGTGAACAATAACACTATCATATTAGGTACCTGCTTAAACTGAAGGTAAGAGATGAGACGACAACAACAACATTTGTGATGTTTAATGAGGTAGCACAGAGACTTCTAGGCAGCATAAGTGCGTCTAGCCTTCTAGAGCAAGTTGGATTCAGCAACACAATTCCAGATGTTATTCAAGACCTTTGTGGCACAACACTCATATTCCGACTGAAGCTAAATTCAAGGAATTTGGAAGAGTGCATGGAAAATTATAAAGTGAACTACACTTTTGAACCTAGGGACAATCTTGAGATAGAATATTTAAACGAAAGAATTGAAGAGGTATGCTCATGTACATTTCATACTATTCAAATGATTTATCAAATTATATTTCATAATTTCCAAATGGTTTAGGAATTTATAATGAGTATGTTCTTTATAGGACATACTGGAGAATCAAGAAATAGAAGATTCTTCAAATTGTATTACGCCCAAGTCAGCTATTGAGGTATTACAACTAACAAACAATTTTACTATCATAAGTATCAAATATCATTTAGTTCCATTTTAATATAACCACAATTGTTTACAGGGAAAGTACTTTTCCAAGAATGCAACAAAAGCCGAGAGGAATAATAAGTCTAAAAAGGAAATCTCTGCACCTTCCAAGAAAATTAAAGGAGAGAGGAGAAACAAGAGAAATAAAAAGCATATGAATAAGAATGCTTCTTGGAATGGTCAAAAAGTTTATACAGAGAATAAACTTCTTGATGATGAGGTATTCTATTCAAAATACTTCTCAACTTCTATATATATTAAATAAATACTATTACTATTACTATGAGATTGCCAAAAAAATGTAGGTACATAGATGTGAAAAGAAAGTATCGAACAGTCAAAATTCATGGTCTGATGTAATTATAATAGAAGATGATTCAGATAACGACTTTACACATGTCAAAAGTTCCACCCACAAGAAATTCAAAAGAATACTGAAAGGAAAGAAAATGAATACTGAGGTACTTTGACTTAAGTATAGAAGTGTATATTTTTTTACATATTGCTTTGAAGATTAAAAAAATGCATTTTGTGTTCTAAATTATGGCATTGTATCTTACAGGTGGAACTAGAAGAGGGTGAAATCCCTGCTACAAATTATGATTTAAGCACTGAAGATATCAATAATGAGGTACTTCCATATAAGAAAAGAATTTTTTTACTTTTACAACATTTGTGGACCTACAATCTTGGCATTACTAGCACATCTAGCATACAAGTTTATATATTCTTAACGTGCATGTTTTATTGAAATATATATGTATTTCTTTCTTTCGCCTATTGAGATAGCAATTTCGTTTTGTTTTTTCCCTACTCACATTTGGCATAATATGCTTTTCTATGCCACATATATCTTTTATTCCATAACCTTAAATATTTTTCATTTATGTTACACAGAGTTAGAATTCGCAAGAAGATTGTCATTTATCTCTTTACAGTCTACCGAATATAGTAGTCATTATTGAAATAAATATTTTTGCAACATACACAAGTATTTGCGCATAAACAATTGTTTTACTAATGATATTTTTGCAGGAAGAGGATGGACAAATGAAGAGAAGCAGAAAAGATAAGAAACAAATTGGCCGTAAAAGATCAAAAAAAGATGTGAGAGAGCAGAAGCACAACAAGAGATGTAAAAAAGATAAAGAAGTTGTTAGAAGAAGACTTCTAGATGATGAGGTATTCTATTAAAAATACTTCCATATTATATACGTATTAACTATTTTTCGTATCACGGAGCATTATATGATAGTTCTTTTAACGACATTTCATAGGAAGGGCAGAGGCACAAGAAGAAGAGCAAAAAAGGTGTGAGAGAGGAGAAGCACAACAGCAGGCGTACAAAAGATGTGAGACCCCACGCCAATTGTCTTCTGGATGATGAGGTATTCTATTGAAAATACTTTTTTGGGGGAAAATATCTATTACATAATACTTCAAATGATGAAACATTATCAAACTTTAACTCCATATTGCATTATTTTAACCTATAGGTACAAGACGGAAAAAATGATGAACTTACCAGCATGAGAGATGATTCCCTAAATACAGACACAGATATTGAGGTACCCCCATTCATAAGAACGTATATTATATATAAATATAACTATTGTAAAGATAAAACAACTTTCTCACTTACATTCTAAATTACACTATTCTATCTTGCAGGAAGAAGAGGAACAAAGTGGTACAAATTCTGATGGCCGCAATCAAGATAGTAATAATGAGGTACTTCCATGAAAAATACATCATATATATTAATATATATATATATGTATGTTATATATTAGTTTTGAATCAAAAAATGGTATTTTACAGGTAAAAGAGGAAGAGAGTTATGAAATCAACAAAGCTAGAAAAGGAAGCGAAAAAAATAACAAGGTATACATCATTGATGATGTATAAATTTCATATATTTACCATGTTGCAATAGTAAAACTGATGTTGTATTTTTACAGAGAAAAAAGAAAAACCATACTGAGAACAATGGTATCATCACAAATGACTATGTTGAAGAATGGGGCGCCAAAACCAAAGGCAAAACGGAGAAGAAGAAGAAGAATACTAACTGCAGAAATATGAATAAAGAATCAACAGAAGAGAAGAATATGTTACAAGTCTTGCATCCCAGTAACTATCAAGACAGACCAAAGAGGATTAGAAAGGCACCTGAATTTTACACGGGCTAGGCAAGAGACAGTAGCAAGTGTTTTACAGTAAACTTATACAAATATGCTCTACATACTCTAGATACTTAGTACTCCCTCCGTTCTTTTTTAATTGACTCGAATTTAGTACAAATTTGTACTAAATCCGAGTCAATTAAAAAGGAACGGAGGGAGTAGTAATTAGCATTCGTAATGCAATTAGTTTATATTACTCTCTCTATGAGACAATGGATTTTAGCTATTATATGTGTTGTGTGAAAGTAGATTTATCCACTTCTGATACGCTTACACTTCAGACTCATAACACTAAGCATCGACCAGCCAAGTGCATAGATGAAAACGCAGATCACTACAAACCAAAGGTTCGGGTAAAACAAGTATCAAATTAAGAAGTGCAAAATTAAAACTAAGGAGCTAACCTGGACGCTCACCACAGCAGAGGTCGCCCGAGTCGCTGTGCAAGCCCCACGGTTGGTAGCGGTTGGTAGCTTCTCCCTGTAGCTTCATTTGCTGAAGCCAATCAGCCAGCATCGACACCATCGCCATAACAGCACACCGGATACCCACCACGCGCCACCCCACATCCCCATCTTCCCTGCACCAGCGGCAACCTGCAACGCCCAGCGACCCATCCCGACGCCTCCTCCTACTAACACTCCTCGCTGTCGTATCCCTACTCACCCCGATTCATTCCCTGACGACGCTTCCCCGCGCATTTGCGCTGCTCGTCCTTCCGGCAACGCGTCAAAGAAATGGAAGGTTTAGATAAAGCAATAATCGAATAAATAAATGCAAAAGGATATACCTAATAGAATGTAACTAGATGTGAGCTAACCTGGAGGCTTGGCAGTGCAGAGGTCGTCGGAGTCGCCGTGTGAGCCCCACTATTGGTCGCTTCTCGCGCTAACTTCATCTGCTGATTATCTACCGGCATCGTCACCATCACTCTAACCATGCGTTGATGCAGAATCTGAGCTAGGGATAGAAAATGGAAACTAACAGGAGGTGGATTTAGAGAAGATGCGAAGAAGAGGTAGGGGCGAATCACAAATACCAGGAGTTCAATTCCTCTTTCCTCGCCGTTCCGGCCGACCGGCAACTGCCACAGGTCTGAGTAATCGGCTCCTCCCATGGACTACCCCGTGAGATGAGGGGAATCTGTTGTGTGAGAATGAGTGGAGAGGGATAAAGCGGTGGTGGTTAGCATTATTTTTAGGGAAAGCGGAAAAAAATGTGATTTTCTGGTGCGTACATGGGCCAGGTGCGGAAAAAAATGTGATTTACAAACACTCATACTTTTATAACAAGCACAACCTTACAATATATGTTTCAATAGTCAAACAGCAGACAAATTAAATTGCAATTTGCTAAATTGTAAATGTGCACACCATGTGTTCATCTCACACTGAGATTGAAACCACAAAATAAGATGAGATGATGAAAAAAAAATTGATACCACAACAGAATGAATTGGTACTTTGCAGACTACAAATTTTAATAAAAGGCCATACCAATAAATCGCGGCGACCTCGCTGATTCACAAAAACGCTAGGCACCAGGCCCTTAGACGGCGAAAGACCGCCGGCCATTACCACCAATATGCGCGGCAAAACTGGAGCTCCTGGTACGACCGAAATCGACTCACCCAAATCCGCTCGGCAGTCCGGGATGATTCTCCAAGGTCCAACTGCAATACCTAATTCTCCAATTGAAGATCTATTTATACTCGAGGGATCGGAGACTTATTTTCAACAATCGGCGATCTAATTTTCAAGAATTCCTGGGAGCGGAGACTTATTTTTTAGATGGGAGCGGAGAGATGCTACCTGGATTAGACACAAGCTCTGGACAGAGAAAGAAATGGAACGATGAGCTCTGCCTCTACGGAAAAACTGATAACGCTTTCAAAACAAATAATAATACTCTCAGTTTTCTAATTTATAAGGGCATCTCCACCAGGCGAAAAACGGACGCTGAGAGAGGGTTTGCGTCTTTGAGGTGTTAAAATGCATCTGCGAGCTCCGTGAGGTGGTAAAATGCATCTGAGCCCTGCTCCAGCTGACCGACGCATAGTGACCGGACCGTCCGCATCGATGCAAACATGGCTCAAATATGCGGCTCAGATGCGACCGCACGCGCAAAGTGTCGTCGGGCCCGCCTGGCAGTGATCTAGACTCAATGCGTCTTCTCAGGCGGCCAGTATTGGTGCCGAGGCGTCGCTTCGGCAATGTGCGGCCTGTAATGGCGATACCACGCGTACCGCGACTGTCGCATGTCCCCAGCATATATATACGCAACGATGGGGCTGGGCCATTGGGCAGCAAGTAGTCTAGGCTTGTACCAACTGTAATTTATATAGTTTGTAGTACATTATATTTTTAAAATATTATTGCAAAACAAAAAATGGATCGCCCCGCTGGGAGCACATCTATACGCAAACAGACACTCGGTCAAAATATGTCTGCAGGGCGACGAACACGCACGACAATTTTGGCCGCCCCGATACGGAGACCAATGCGATATTTCTAGGAAAAACTTTGGCAACTGATCTGGCCATCTATTTAATTAGAATCCGACAAAATATATTTGGGGATGAAATATGTTTGGGGTGATATGACTCATATTTTCTTGAGTAAATTATTAATTAAAGATTTGCCTCCAAATATGTCGTGGCCTTATATGCAAACACTGAAGGAGTACTACGATTCTAATAAATAAAAGGTGTCTTCGTTTCTAGCGTTTTTTTCTTACAAAAACAATTACTCTAAATATAAAAATATTATTCATATAAAATTTGCTTCATTACAAAGTGCTTTTCAATACCAATATCCATTGAGGAAGATAAAATATAAAAACTTAAGCAAAATACAAAGTATATTAAGTGAAATATAATAAATGTGCTCCTAAAGTTTACTTAGAAGTTGAATGTTTATTAAGTTGTCTACATTTGTATATATTTAATAGATGATAAAAAAACTGAAAAACCATTAAAATGTAGCCCGCGCGTGAGCGCGGGCCACCCTGCTAGTTAATATTTCATAACGATAACTCACACCAAGGGATATATAGATAACCAACTAAAAGAGAGATACTTCCACACTGCAAACCATCTTATATGATAACTTCCCTACTCATGATATGACACTACTTGACAGTAAAAAGGTAAAAGATAGTGATGATGTGATACCGCGGCACTCCCCCCAAGCTTGGAACAAGCCAAGGGGGTGCCAATACCAATGATGAATTACTCCTTCGGTGGTGATGGTGGAACGACCCTGATGGGAGTGAGGAACCGCTCTAGCATTCTGCGAAGTCGGTTGTTCTCCTCCTGAAGTATCTCCACTTCCCTTCTCAGAACACGGTATTGATCCCAAAACTCATCGGTAACCCGAAAAGCTTCCTCCGCAGCAGGGAAAGAGTTGAGGCTAGGGGCAGGTGGTAAAGGTCCCTGCAAGTTATGAGAAAAAGAACGTCGAGTGTTAACCGATCCCACTAAGATTGGCTTACTCCCCACAGCTTGCCGCTCTCTTTTTATTGATGACATCTTCTTCACTTCCTCCTTGACACTCTCATCCATCTCTTTCCGTCTTGTCACGACCCTTTCCTCTTCCGCCCATCCAACGAAAGTTCCTTGATCTAGATCCTGGAGGAGCTCACGTTTGCGACGCATTGCATAATCTTCTGAGGATGAACCTTGCGACGACATCTGAACAGAAACAGGTCAAAACAAAACACGATGAGAAGACGATATACGGACCTCGGGGGGGGGGGGGGGGCCGGGGGATTATATAACAAAAAAATTCACGACAAAAGGAAAGTACCAGGTCGAACCCGAGTGGGAGAGGGACTCCGAGGAGCCGTCCCCATATGGCGGAGCGGCCAGGGTGGGGCCCGCGCCACCACGTGGGGACGCGCCCTCGTGCGCCTCCTCCACTCCGATTTGATCTCGTAATTTTTCATATTTTCTAAAAATAGCAAAAATATTGTTCGGAAAGTTAAACGCGGACTTTTTACTACCAAAACTGTTACCTATTCGAAGTT
Organism: Lolium rigidum; assembly: GCF_022539505.1. Classification (NCBI taxonomy): domain Eukaryota; kingdom Viridiplantae; phylum Streptophyta; class Magnoliopsida; order Poales; family Poaceae; genus Lolium; species Lolium rigidum. The sequence continues at coordinate 176,387,244 of NC_061509.1, forward strand.
GAACTCTGCAGAACTATCAATTTGATCTTTGATGAAAGTTTCCGGAGTCACCACTCGAATAACATCAACATCTTCATTATAAGAATCTCCGGAAATATAATGTTTGAGTCTTTGTCCATTCACCACTTGTGTGGCATCACCTTTCAGCGAACCAATTTTTATTGCCCCCGAACGATACACCTCCACAATGACATATGGTCCTTCCCATTTTGAGAGTAATTTCCCCGCAAAAAATCTGAGACGAGACCGATACAATAGGACTTTATCTCCAATATTAAATTCTCTTTTAATAATTCTTCTATCATGCCATTTCTTAACTTTCTCCTTAAAAAGTTTAGCATTTTCATAAGCTTCACTTCTCCACTCATCTAAAGAACTCAATTGTAGCAACCTTTTCTTACCTAAGCAAGTTTAAAATCTTTATTAAGTTCTCTTACAGCCCAATAAGCTTTTTGCTCTAGCTCTAAAGGTAAATGACAAGCTTTTCCATAAACCATTTTATAAGGAGACATACCCATAGGATTTTTATAAGCAGTTCTATAAGCCCACAACGCTTCCTTCAACTTACTAGCCCAATTTTTCCTGGATTTATTAACAGTCTTTTGCAAGATAGATTTAATTTCTCTATTTGATAATTCTACTTGCCCACTAGTTTGAGGATGATAAACTGAAGCAATTCTATGATTAATACCATATTTAGCAAGAGTTTTTCTAAAACCACCATGAATAAAATGAGAACCTCCATCAGTCATAAGATATCTAGGTACTCCAAACATAGGAAAAAAAACATCTAAAAGCATTTTTAAAGAGGTCTCACCATCAGCACTTTTTGTGGGTATGGCTTCCACCCATTTAGTAACATAATCAACAACAACAAGTATATGAGTGTTACCTTCTGATGAAGGGAAATGACCCATGAAGTCAAATCCCCAACAATCAAATGGTTCAATAACAAGAGTATAACTCATAGGCATTTCATTGCGTCTAGAGATATTACCAACTCTTTGACATTCATCACAAGATAAAATAAACTTTCTTGCATCTTTAAAGAGAGTTGGCCAATAAAAACCTGACTGTAGAACCTTTTGTGCGGTTCTATCTCCGGCGTGATGTCCTCCATAAACACTACCATGACACTTACTCAATATCTCTTGTTGTTCATATTCAGGGACACATCTTCGCATAACACCATCCACTCCTTCTTTATATAAGTGTGGGTCATCCCAAAAATAATGCCTCAAGTCATAAAAGAATTTCCTCCTTTGCTGAGCTGAAAAGGTTGGAGGCAAGTACTTGGAAACAATAAAGTTAGCATAATCAGCATACCAAGGACTATCCCGCGAGCTCACATTTATTGCAGCCAATTGTTCATTTGGAAAACTATCATTAACGGGAACAGGATCATAAGCAATATTTTCCAATCTAGACAAATTATCAGCAACAGGATTATCAGCACCTTTCCTATCTACAATATGTAAATCAAATTCTTGCAAAAGAAGCACCCATCTAATAAGCCTTGGCTTAGCATCTTTCTTTTCCATAAGGTACCTAATTGCAGCATGATCAGTATGAATTGTGACATTTGAATCAACAATATAAGGTCTAAACTTGTCACAAGCAAAAACTACAGCTAATAACTCTTTTTCAGTTGTAGCATAATTTCTTTGAGCAACATCAAGAGTTTTACTAGCATAATGAATAACATTAAACTTTTTATCTACTCGCTGTCCAAGCACAACACCTACAGCAAAATCACTAGCATCACACATAATTTCAAAAGGTAAATTCCAATCAGGAGGTTCAACTACAGGAGCAGTTGTTAAGGCTTTCTTTAGAGTTTCAAAATCTTCCTTATAATCATCATCAAAAACAAAAGGTACATCTTTTTGAAGAAGATTAGTAAGAGGCTTTGAAATTTTAGAGAAATCTTTAATAAATCTCCTATAAAAACCAGCATGACCAAGAGTACTACGAATACCTTTAACATCCCTAGGATAGGGCATCTTCTCAATTGCTTCAACTTTAGCTCTATCAACTTCAATACCTCTCTCGAAATTTTATGTCCCAATACAATTCCTTCATTAACCATAAAGTGGCATTTCTCCCAATTAAGGACAAGGTTAGTTTCTTCACATCTCTGCAAAACTTTATCAAGGTTTCGCAAACAATTATTGAAAGAATTCCCATAGACAGAAAAATCATCCATGAATACTTCTACAATCTTTTCACAAAAGCTATGAAAAATAGCAGACATGCATCTTTGAAAAGTGGCAGGAGCATTACATAAACCAAAAGGCATACGCCTATAAGCATAAGTTCCATAGGGACAAGTGAAAGTTGTTTTCTCTTGATCTTTAGCTCTAACAGCAATTTGTGAAAACCCAGAATAACCATCAAGAAAGCAGAAATGAGTATTTTTAGATAACCTTTCTAGCATTTGATCAATAAAAGGTGTAATGTCCCAGGTTTAGAGACGATCGAGGGGTAGATTTTAGAAAGGGATGTGCATTGCATCGTAAATTCTGGGGAAATTTCGCGCTTTTAAAAGAAAACTGCATCGAAGGGGGACAAGTTTCTCTCTCGACACCTTACAGGGTTAGGGTTTCGAGAGTGTGACAAACTTGTTTCTCATTCAACTAAGTTAGGGTTTTTGTGAAGAGAGGAGAGGTATTGCATTAAAACTTAAGTTGCATGATTGAATTCAAACCTAAGTTACATTTGAATTTCAAATTCAAACATCAAATGAATATCTCCTAATTCAAATGTGAGGTAATTCATTAAGCAAATTATAAATAATAAACAATAAAAACAATAAAAATATAAAGTAAAGCTCAATAGAGAAAATTGGAGCTTTATTGATAATAACACAAGATACATTGTCTTTACAATATTCAGATTGGAAATTAAACAAATTACAACACATTACAAGAATTGACAAAATAGAAAAAGAAAGAAAAAGAAAGGAAATTACAAGGAAAATGAACTATCCTAAACTACAAGTTGATCTTCATGAATTCCATGATCTAGATGATCTTGAGTATCATATGGACCATCTCCAAGTCCCTCCATACACACAAACAAGGCAAACAAGTGTTATGCCAAGTGGCAAAGCCACTTGGCAGATTAGCAAAAGAAAGTTATTGGAGAGGATATGACCACAGCTCTGCCGAGCTGATCCTCTCACAGCTAAAGTCCGAAGTCCAGGACACACACACACAACCTAGCTGCTCACCAGGCTAGGTGCATGCACAACAGCACACACAAGCCAGGGGAGTCACCAAAAGGGTGTCAGGCTCAGCTGTCGACCAGGAGAGCAAAGAGAGGATGATATAAAACCTTTTCCACCGCTAGAACTCAAGCAGTTCATCAACAACAACTCACAAGGGTAAGAACACCAAGAACAACAAGAACAGGAAGAACAGCCAGAGCTGTTCAATCCATTCCATAAATCACCAGAAACAAATCAATCATCACAAGCCAGCAGGAGGAGCAGGGCAAGCTTCACACATCATCCAGAAGCAAACCCTCTACACCAACACATTTCTAGGAGCTGGAGTGAGGTATACCCAAAGAATCATGGGCAAGCATCTGTTTTGCTCATAAACAAGCATGTGCATCAAACACACATAAGCCATAGGGTGTGAGTACCCTGTTTGTGTCATCATCTGGCTACCAAGTCAGTGGTGCAAGCAAATATGGGTGAAGCAAATAGGGAATCACCAAGGGAACACTGGTTAACCAAAACAGTGGTTTAACCAAAGAAATCCATCAAGGAAATGATCCTATCCATTCAACCAAAGTCACTCATCACCTAAGGCATTGTTGTTGGCTAGACAACACCATCAGACAGATAGACAACTTGTGCCTATTCTTGTTTGTCAACAGCAAAGACCACTGGAAATCCAACAAGGATTTGTCCAGTGATGCATTTCCTAAGCCACAACAAGCCAACAAAGGTGGGAGCTACCTAAACAGCAATAAATTGCTGTCAAGGTCACCTCAACCACTTAACCAGTCCAAACTAATAAGCCATGCACAGTTGTCATCACCCAGTTGGGTTCAAAAGGAGGGCTAGGGTACACAACCAAGTGTTGGCATCCATCTAGCCCTGCCAAACTCAATGAAATGATCATTACTGCAGAGCAGTTCACATAAATTATCCATGTGCTCAAGCCAAACTAGATAGATAATTGAAATACACAAGCAACCAATGGTATAGACACTTGCAAATAACCCAGAGGATCACTGCAAACAACAGCAGACACTTGATCAGGCAAGGCCTGCACCAGCACAAGGCATGGTGATACACAATCACCAGGACAAGCACCAGACAGTCACATGCAGTAAGTTCAGCAAGCAATAAACAAGCAGCTGATGATCACTTGATCACCAGAGCTTGCTACAACATGCTAAAGTCTGCTAGAATTAATTCTAGCATCAACACAGGAACCAGATAATTAAACTAGCCATAGGACATGAACAAATGTATCACAGATAAGCAAATGAGCTAAATATAATTGTATCCAGAAGCACACCATCATTGGATGGTGTTGTCTAGCCAACAACAATGCTTAAATTAAGCATGTCCATGAATTAAAGCACAGATATCAGCACATCAGGAGCACTGGCACTTGCCAAAGGCAAGGATCATCACAGCATGATCAAGCCAGAAGCAAGCCATTGCATACACAGGAGAGGCATGGATACAGAGCAACAGCAGGTGCTAGATAAGAACAACACAGCAGCAGCACAGCAACACAAGCAGCGTAGCAGCACAGCAGCATAGACATAGCAAGGCGTAGCAGCTGCAGCACATCGGCACGGCCAGCAGCTCTACGAGGAGAAGCAGGCCTGTGGCCAAGCTAGACGAAGAGGAGGTGGAGGAGAAGCAGTAGAACAAGTAGCAGAGAAGGACGGAGGAGGAGAAACTTACTGGTGAGGCGGAGCGAAGAACGCGGCCATGGCGGCCACGGCGGCACACGCCGGGGCACGGCGGCGCCAGGCCAAGCCAGGCCACGGCAGCGCCGCAGCGCCCAGCACCACCACGGCAGAGCACGGCGACGCCACGATGCCAGGAGCGTCGGCGGCGACGAAATCGCCGCGGCACATCACGACAGGCGAGCGGAGGCGTTGGGGGCGAGTCGAGGAAGCAGCAAGCGTCAGATCGACGCGGACCATTAGGTCCGCCGTCGAGAGGCGGACCAGATCCACCGCATCTCGTCGCCGCCGATGGCCGGAGGCGGTCGGATTAAAGCGGCGACGACGGAGGCGATTTTGGTCGCGGGAGCCGAAGGGGATTAGGGTTTCGCGAGGGAGAGAGAAGGGGAAGTGAGGGCGACCGAGTGGGCCGGACCAGGCCAGCAGGGTTGAGCCCAACCCACTAAGGTTCACCCTGACAGGTGGGCCCGAGGGCATTTTTGGCATTTCATAAATGCCCATTTAAGTAAAATCTTTCACATAATTTTATAAAATAAATATAGCTCTAAAAAAATAATTAAAAATATGAAAACCACTCAGGATAAAATTATCTATCATAATAAAATATGAAATGGAATTTTTTGAAGACAAACATTACTAAGTCCTAATTTGATGATTAAAATAACCATTTAATCACACTTTATATTTTCAATAATGAAAATAAGTCCATTAATACTTTTGGACTCTAAAAACACCTTGACAACATTTCAAGGTTGTATTATACCCTAAACAGAGTATCCCTAAAGTATTCTTAGTATCAACCTCTAACATGTAATGATAAGACTTCGGAGGGGGGAACAAACCCTAAAACTGGAATCATGCATAAATGCTTCTTTAACCATTGCCCTTATCGGACAATGATGCTATTTTTCAGCAACAGAGGACAAGGGTCAGTCCACACCATCCAACTGCAACACTTTGTAGTGTTCAGGCAAGTTCATCACTTGCTCATGTCATTTGAGTATTTTTTACCAAATTACTTGCAAAGTACTATGTTTATCACTATCGCATGAAAAGCAAAACCACTATTTTCATAACTATGAATATGACTATGTGGTGGGCAATGGAACCATGGATTGTGTTGATATGGTGGAGGTTCCATTGCAAGGGTTTATATCCATCTAGGATTAAACAACAAATGTCGTCCAGTGATTCTTGTGCCGTAATACCCGTGTTAACCATAAGATCCGGAGTGGGACGGAGTAGTCAAAAGTGTTTCCACCTCTCGTTCATCAACGGACGTGCTTTACCGTAGTACACTTGTAATCCAAGGGGGCAAGCGGTGAGGCTGGGGAGTCCTAAGTCCCCACGGCATTGTCCGTAGTACACTTGTCGCCCGAAGGAGCAAGCGGTGAGGCTGGGGAGTCCTAAGTCCCCACGGTATTGCGGTCTATGAGGGGTTGCAACGAGCGACGAAGGTATCAGGCCGTCGTGCCTGGTATTAGTCGAGGTCGGATGGTATCCTTTGGATACGCTGACCGGCGAGGACCCAAGGTCGGAATTGCAACAAAGGGTGGGTGTTCGAGGTAGCGGAGGAACATGATTGGCTAGACCTTATACCGAGCCTCACACCGAAGGAAGTGTGGACGGGAAAGCTGCCCGGTTGGCACCAAGGTTAATATCTCTTATGGGTAAAGCAACACACCTCTGCAGAGTGTAATGAATCGTGACCTGTCACTCCCTGTTTCGGGATTTGGAACTGCGAACGCTGCCGGAAAGGAACTCCATGTAGTTCTAGTAAACCGGTGAAGGCAGACGGACATAGTTCTTCTGAATAAAAGCAACCTCTTGAAGAAATGTTTATAAAAACCTGCATTGGTATTAGATTTTCTGATCTAATATCGTAGCTAGTGCATTAAACACCTCTTTTCTATAATGAACTTGTTGAGTACGCTCGTACTCATACCACTCTTAAATCCCCTGCTTAGATTGTCTGAATCATCTGGAGGAGGACAACGACAACCCTGAAGGAGCCGACATCATCGGCTATGAAGAACCAGACCTCTCTGGAGGTGTTGAAGGTGTAGACTATCTCATAGTCTACGGAACCGGGGAGGGTTCCGGAGGAGAACACGTGTAGACCTACCAAGTAGTATTAGTATCCGAGCAGTACGAACTCTTAGTACTTAACTGCTCGAGGAAATAAATGTATAACTTAGTAAGACTTCTATATTGTAAGTTAAGTTGGGTTCGCCTCGAACCCAGGAGTATCCCTCTTAGGACCCAAGAGGAGCTCCGAGATGATATGTACATGATGCTTGTAATAATAAATGAATGAGTTATGGACCTGCTATGTTCTGTTGTACTACTCTGAGGGATGTAATATATATTTGTGGATTGGTACTTTGTGAATGTTATATCAATGACTGGCATACTACAACATGCAGTGGTACGCAGGGTCACTGATACGTCCAAAATGTATCTACTTTCCCGAACACTTTTGCTGTTGTTTTGCCTCTAATTTGTGTATTTTGGATGCAACTAACACGGACTAACGCTGTTTTCAGCAGAACTGTTCTGGTGTCTCGTTTTTGTGCGAAAATCCAACATTCAGGAAAAACCTCGGAATTTATACGGAAGGCCCTATTTTCCCGGAAGACTCACGGAGCCGAAGGGCAAGCCGGGTGGAGGCCCGAGGGCCCCACACCCTAGGGCGGCGCGGCCCAGGAGGGGGGCGCGCGGCCCTAGCGTGTGGCCCCCTCGGTCGGCCTCCGACGCCCTCCTTCGGACTACTTATCGGCCTCGACCTAAAAACGCACGGAGGGAAGTCGAAGTCGCCAGAAACCCTCTAGAACGCCGCCACATCGCGAAACTCCGTCTCGGGAGCCAGAAGTCTCAGTTCTGGCACTCCGCCGGGACGGGGAATTGGAGGAGATCATCACCACCATCACCACCGACGCCTCTTCATCGACCAGCCATGTTTCCCCCATCCATGTATGAGTAATTCCCCCGCTGTAGGCCGAAGGGGATGGTAGGGATTGGATGAGATTGGTCATGTAATAGTATAAGATTGTTAGGGCATAGTGCCTAGTGTCCGTAATTGGTACTTTGGTGATATTGTTGCAACTTGTTATGCTTAATGCTTGTCACTAGGGCCCGAGTGCCATGATCTCAGATCTGAACATGTTATTGTTTCATCATGATATTCATTGTTTATGGTCTTACCTGCAAGTTGTATACACATGTCGCTGTCCGGAACCACTGGCCCCGAAGTGACAGAAATCGGGACAACCGGAGGGGATGGTAGTGATGTGAGGATCACATGTGTTCACGGAGTGCTAATGCTTTGCTCCGGTACTCTATTAAAAGGAGTACCTTAATATCCAGTAGATTCCCTTGAGGCCCGGCTACCGGCTGGTAGGACAAAAGATATTGTGCAAGTTTCTCATTGCGAGCACGTACGACTATAATTGGAACACATGCCTATTGATTTCTTTGTACTTAGACACCGTTTTATTACTATCTGCAAATGCCCTGCTTGATTGTTACATGAGTTTCTCTCATCCATGCAACGCCCGTTATCCGTCCCCGTGCCTACAGTATTTTAATCCTGCTTGTTTACTATAATCACTACTGCTGTCTCTCGTTACTCTGCTTCTTGTTATTTCACTACCCTTACTCTGCTATAAAGCTGTTACTACTTGATAAACTCTTGCGAGCAAGTCTGTTTCCAGTGCAGCTGAATTGACAACTCCGTTGTTAAGGCTTTCAAGTATTCTTTGTCTCCCCTTGTGTCGAATCAATAAATTGGGTTTTACTACCCGCGAAGACTCGCTGCGATCCCCTATACTTGTGGGTCATCGAGTCACCACGGTTAGTATCGAGAAAAAGCTTTGACCTTAGGTTGGA
>NC_061509.1:176396169-176621986 GCF_022539505.1 Lolium rigidum
GCCTGGAGTCTTTCTGGAGTTTTGTCAATTCGTATCGCGTTTTTAGGTCGAAAGGGGTCTTATAGGCGAAGAGGCGGCGCAGAGGGCGCCTGGGGGTCCCACCCCATAGGGCGGCGCGCCCCCCTTCCAGGCCGCGCCGACCTATGGTCTGGGGGCCCCAGGCCTCCCCTCTGACTCCCCTTCGGTGTCCTGGTCCGTCTCGGTGAATTATGATGTTTGGTCTTCGTTTCGTCGAATTCCGAGAATATTGCCCGAACAGCCTTTCCGGAACCAAAAACAACAGAAAACAGGAACTGGCACTTCGGCATCTTGTTAATAGGTTAGTTCCGGAAAATGCATGAAATCATTATAAAGTGCGAGCAAAACATGTAGGTATTGTCATAAAACAAGCATGGAACATCAGAAATTATATGTACGTTGGAGACATATCAAGCATCCCCAAGCTTAGTTCCTGCTCGCCCTCGAGTAGGTAAACGATAAAAAGAATAATTTCTGTAGTGACATGCTACTTACATAACCTTGATCATACTATTGTAAAGCATATGAGATGAATGCAGTGACTCAAGGCAATGATCTATAGTTGCTAACAAATAGATAACATATAGCAAAACTTTTCACGAATAGTACTTTCAAGACAAGCATCAAAAATCTTGCATAAGAGTTAACTCATAAAGCAATAGATTCAAAGTAAAAGCATCGAAGCAACAGAAAGGAAGATATAAGTTTCAGCAGTTGTTTTCAACTTTCAATATACATATCTCATGGATAATTGTCAACACAAAGTAATATGATGAATGAAAATAAGAAAGTATGTAAGAATCAATGCACAGTTGACACAAATTTTTGCTTCTAAGATAGAAAGAAGTAGGTAAACTGACTCAACATAAGGTAAAAGAAAGGCCCTTCGCAGAGGGAAGCAGGGATTAAATCATGTGCTAGAGCTTTTTAAGTTTTGAAATCATATAGAGAGCATAAAAGTAAAGTTTTGAGAGGTGTTTGTTGTTGTCAACGAATGGTAGTGGGCACTCTAACCCCCTCATCAAACGGACTTTCAAAGAGCGGCTCCCATGAAGGACGTTATCTCTACCAGCAAGGTAAATCATCCCTCTTCTCTTTTGTTTACACATGTACTTTAGTTTTATTTATGGTTGACACTCCTCCCAACCTTTTGCTTACACAAGCCATGGCTAACCGAATCCTCGGGTGCCTTCCAACATTCACATACCATGAAGGAGTGTCTATTTGCAAAATTAATTGCTTACTGATGAATCAGGGCAAAACATGTGAAGAGAATTATTAATGAAAGTTAATTAATTGGGGCTGGGAACCCCGTTGCCAGCTCTTTTTGCAAAATTATTGGATAAGCGGATGAAGCCACTAGTCCATTGGTGAAAGCTGCCCAACAAGATTGAAAGATAAAACACCACATACTTCCTCATGAGCTATAAAACATTGACACAAATAAGAGATAATAAAGTTTTGAATTGTTTAAAGGTAGCACATGAAGTATTTACTTGGAATGGCAGAAAAACACCACATAGTAGGTAGTTATGGTGGACACAAATGGCATAGGTTTTGGCTCAAGGTTTTGGATGCACGAGAAGCATTTCCTCTCAGTACAAGGCTTTGGCTAGCAAGGTTGTTTGAAGCAAACACAAGTGTGAACCGGTACAACAAAACTTACATAAGACCATATTGCAAGCATTATAAGACTCTACACTGTCTTCCTTGTTGCTCAAACACTTTTACCAGAAAATATCTAGACCTTAGAGAGACCAATCATGCAAACCAATTTCAACAAGCTCTACGGTAGTTCTCCACTAATAGGTTTAAACTACATGATGCAAGAGAAACATGATCTACTTGAGATCTCAAAACAATTGCCAAGTATCAAATTATCCAAGACAATGTGAGGCATTTTCTGTTTCCAACCAAATAACAATAAGTGCAATAGCTTCCAACTTTTGTCATGAACATTAAAAGTAAAACGAGGAACACCAGTGTTCATATGAAAAAGCGGAGCGTGTATCTCTCCCACACAAGGATTGCTAGGATCCGATCTTATTCAAACAAAAACAAAAATAAAAACACACAGACGCTCCAAGTAAAGAACATAAGATGTGACCGAATAAAAATATAGTTTCACTAGAGGTGACCTGATAAGTTGTTGATGAAGAAGGGGATGCCTTGGGCATCCCCAAGCTTAGACGCTTGAGTCTTCTTGAAATATGCAGGGATGATCCACGGGGGCATCCCCAAGCTTAGACTTTTCACTCTTCTTGATCATATATCATCCTCCTCTCTTGACCCTTGAAAACTTCCTTCACACCAAACTTCTCATAAACTTCATTAGAGGGGTTAGTACTCAAAAAACTTTAATCCACTTTAGTCCTGTAGTGACACATTGCAAGAACTCAATAAAACATTAGCTATAGCTCCCCACGTCTAGAAAGCCTCACTTAAAGTCCACAAGAGACAATGCAAAAAAACAAAGACAGAATCTGTCAAAACAGAACATCCAGTAAACACGAATTTTTTAGAGGTACTTCCGTTGCTCAAATCAGAAAACTCAAAACTAATGAAAGTTGCGTACATATCTGAGGATCACTCACGTAAATTGGCACATTTTTCTGAGTTACCTACAGAGAATCCTACCCAAATTCGTGACAGCAAGAAATCTGTTTCTGCGCAGAAATCCAAATCTAGCATCAACCTTCTATTAGAGACTTCACTTGGCACAACATTGCAATAAAATAAAGATAAGGAGAGGTTGCTACAGTAGTAACAACTTCCAATACACGACAAAACAGTAGCAAAATAAAGACATGGGTTATCTCCCAAGAAGTGCTTTCTTTATAGCCATTAAGATGGGCTCAGCAGTTTTAATGATGCACTCGCAAGAAATAAGAGTTGAAGCAAAATAGAGCATAAAAAAGCAAGTATGAAACAAATTTAAGTCTAACCCACTTCCTATGCATAGGAATCTTGTACGCAAATAAATTCATGAAGAACAAAGTGACAAGCATAAGAAGAGAAAACACGAGCAACTTCAAAAGTTTCAGCATATAGAGAGGTGTTTTAGTACCATGCAAATTTCTACAACCATATTTTCCTCTCTCATAATAATTTTCAGTAGCTTCATGAATAAACTCAACAATATAACTATCACATACATCATGCTTTTCATGATTCACAAACACATAATTTTTATCAAGCTCAGAAATAATAGGATTAAAACTTTCAAACCCACTTTTATCAATTATATAACAAGATGATTGATCAATCTTAAAAGATATGGGACTCCTAGATAAAGTCATGATCTCTCCAATCCCATTTTCATTAGTAGTAAAATTAATATTATCAAGTAACATAGGACCATCATCTAGAGATTTATCATAAACATTTGCCAAACAAAACTCTTTAGTACCATGCATTTCGACATCAGGCACAAACAGAGCATTATCATAAGATTTATCAAAATAGCATGGATTATCATGAATAACAGTAGCATAATTATTCTCGCAAGTTTTACTCATAGGGAATATTTCAACAGAATCCACGGGAACATAACATTCATCCTCCTTTGGTAAGCATGGAGGACAATCAAATAGTGTAAGAGATAAAGAGTTACTCTCATTAGAAGGTTGGCATGGGTAGCTAATCCATTCTTCCTCCTTTTGTTCATCACTCTCCTCTTCTTTTTCATCCAATGAGCTTTCGGGTTCATCAATTTCTTCTTCCACCGGTTCCCGCAAATTGTGAGTGCATTCTTGTGCATTAATGAGTCTCTCTTTATAATCAATGATATAAGGATTATCACCGTAGCTTTCTATGCAAAAATTAAGGATAGAAGAGACATAATCTTTAAGGTCCTTACAAACAACACAAGTTTCATAATTTTTAGCCATGAAGGATTCTATTTCGAAGCTCCCATAAACAAAACAAATTGTTCTACTTCTTCGAACCCAAAATGAATATAGCTATTCCAATTATAGTTCTTAATTAAAACTTCCTCACTAAAGCCACATTGAAATTTAAGATGTTTAGTATCCTGTTTAGAGCAACAGTTTATATCATGGCGTTTAAGCAAGATTTTTGCAATTGTATTCAATTTTTCTATCACAGCACTCATAACTTTACCCGTTCTTGATTCTCTATAGTTATTATATAATTCAATAAGCTCCAAATAGGTTGTGGGTTCTTCCATAGCAACAGTTTTTAATTTTTCGGTTTTTCAAATTTTTATGGATTTTTGGGTATATAATAAAACAAGGCAAAAACAAACTAGACAAAAGTAAACTAAGCAAAACAAAATAAAATAAAACAGAGAGAGAGGTAGAGTGTACTCCCCAGGTGAACTTATGAGTAGAGCTATGCCTCCACGGCAACAGCGCCAGAAAATAGTCTTGATAACCCACAAGTATAGGGGATCGAAACAGTCTTCGAGGGAAGTAAAACCCAAATTTATTGATTCGACACAAGGGGAGGTAAAGAATACTTATAAGCCTTAACAACTGAGTTGTCAATTCAGCTGCGCCTGGAAAAGCACTAGACAGGGGTGATGTGAAAGCAGCAGTAATATGAGAGCAGTAGTAACAGTAACACAACAGCAGTAATAGTAACACAGAGGCAATGGCACCAAAAAATAGTTGATACTACTTCCAATGACATATAGAACGAGTATATGATGATGAGAGATGGACCGGGGTTCCCAGCTATCTACACTAGTGGTAACTCTCCAATAACAAGTGTTGGGTGAACAAATTACATTTGGGCAATTGATAGGATTGAAATAGCATTAAGACAGAACATCAAGATTATTAATCATGTAGGCATGTTTTCCATATATAGTCATACGTGCTCGCAATGAGAAACTTGTACAACATCTTTTGTCCAACCAGCCGGTGGCAGCCGGGCCTTGATACGTCTCCAACGTATCGATAATTTCTTGTGTTCCATGCCACATTATTGATGTTATCTACATGTTATATGCACACTTTATGTCATATTCGTGCATTTTCTGGAACTAACCTATTAACAAGATGCCGAAGTGCCGGTCCTCGTTTTCTCGCTGTTTTTGGTTTCGGAAATCCTAGTAACGAAATATTCTCGGAATCGGACGAAAGCAACGCCAAAGTTCCTAGTTTCATCGGAAGCATCCAGAACACCCGGAGAGGACCGGAGGGCGGCCACAGGGCCACCAAACCCTAGGCCGGCGCGGCCGAGGGGGGCCGCGCCGCCCTATGGTGTGGCCCCCCGTCAGCCCTCCTCGCGCCGCCTCTTCGCCTATAAGAAGCCCCCGGATCTGAAAACCCGATACCAGTTCGACGAAACCCACGTAAACCTGCCGCAGCCGCCGCCATCGCGAAGCCAAGATCCGGGGGACAGGAGTCTCCGTTCCGGCACGCCGCCGGAGCGGGGAAGTGCCCCGGAAGGCTTCTCCATCGACACCGCTGCCATCTCCACCGCCATCTTCATCACCGCTGCTGCTCCCATGAGGAGGGAGTAGTTCTCCATCGAGGCTCGGGGCTGTACCGGTAGCTATGTGGTTCATCTCTCTCCTATGTGCTGTCAATACAATAATCTCATGAGCTGCCTTACATGATTGAGATTCATATGATGATGCTTGTAATCTAGATGTCATTATGCTAGTCAAGTGAGTTTTACTTATGTGATCTCCGGAGACTCCTCGTCCCACGTGTGTAAAGGTGACGAGTGTGTGCACCGTGTGGGTCTCTTAGGCTAGATTTCACAGAATACTTACTCACTTGAATGGCATAGTGAAGTGCTTATTTATATCTCTTTAAGATTGCAACATGTTTTGTATCACAATTTATCTATGTGCTACTCTAGTGATGTGTTATTAAAGTAGTTCTATTCCTCCCGCATGTGTGCAAAGGTGACAAGTGCGTGCACCGTGTTAGTACTTGGTTTGTGCTATGATCATGATCTCTTGTAGATTATGGAGTTAACTATTGCTATGATAATATTGATGTGATCTATTCCTCCTACATATGCATGAAGGTGACAAGTGTGCATGCTATGCTAGTACTTGGTTTAGTCTATTGATCTATCTTACACTATAAGGTTACTTAAACATGAGCATTATTGTGGAGCTTGTTAACTCCGGCATTGAGGGTTCGTGTAATCCTACGCAATGTGTTCATCATCCAACAAAAGTGTAGAGTATGCATTTATCTATTCTGTTATGTGATCAATGTTGAGAGTGTCCACTAGTGAAAGTGTAATCCCTAGGCCTTGTTCCTAAATACCGCTGAGTTACTACCGCTTGTTTACTATCGCTTGTTTACTACTGCTGCGTTACTACGCTGAGTTACTACTGCTCTTCGTTTTACTGCGTTACTACCGCTGCAATACCACCACCATCAACTACACGCCAAGCACTTTTCCGGCACCGTTGCTACGCTCATACTTATTTATACCACCTGTATTTCACTATCTCTTCGCCGAACTAGTGCACCTATTTGGTGTGTTGGGGACACAAGAGACTTCTTGCTTTGTGGTTGCAGTGGTTGCATGAGAGGGATATCTTTGACCTCTTCCTCCCCGAGTTCGATAAACCTTGGGTATCCACTTAAGGGAAACTTGCTCGCTGTTCTACAAACCTCTCGCTCTTGGAGGCCCAACACTGTCTACAAGAATAGGAGGGGAACGTAGACATCAAGCACTTTTCCGGCGCCGTTGCCGGGGAGGAAAGGTAAAAAGGCTCTCATACTACCGGTCTCGGGTAAAGTATTTTTCCGGCGCCGTTGTGTGTGTGCTCAAAGCTATTTCCTTTAGATCCTGCAATTGCATCTTTTTGTTTCTTGTTTACACTAGTTTGGCATAATGTACAAGAGTGAGCTTCTTATTCTATTTCCTGATTTAAAACATGGATTGTTTGATGCGAAAATTAAAAAACCTATGAAATCTTCTTTGCATGCTGGTAGTAATATTAGTATGAACGCTTTGAACACCATTGTTGACAATGATATAGAAAGTTCTAAGCTTGGGGAAGCTGGTTTTCATGATCTTTTTAGTCCCCCAAGCATTGAGGAGAAAATTTTCTTTGATGATACTTTGCCTCCTATTTATGATGATTATAATGATAGTGGTCTTTTGGTGCCACCTACTATGGAGAGTGAATTTGATTATGATTACAATATGCCTCCTACACTTGATGAGAATAATAATGACAGCTACTTTGTTGAATTTGCTCCCACTACTACTAATAAAATTGATTATGCTTATGTGGAGAGTAATAATTTTATGCATGAGACTCATGATAAGAATGTTTCATTTGATAGTTATATTGTTGAGTTTTCTCATGATGCTACTGAAAGTTATTATGAGAGAGGAAAATATGGTTGTAGAAATTTTCATGTTACTAAAATGCCTCTCTATGTGCTGAAATTTTTGAAGCTACACTTGTTTTATCTTCCTATGCTTGTTACTTTGCTCTTCATGAACTTGTTTATTTACAAGATTCCTATGCATAGGAAGCATGTTAGACTTAAATGTGTTTTGAATTTGCCTCTTGATGCTCTCTTTTGCTTCACATACTATCTCTTGCGAGTGCATCATTAAAACCGCCGAGCCCATCTTAACGGCTATAAAGAAAAGAACTTCTTGGGAGATAACCCATGTGTTATTTTGCTACAGTACTTTGTTTTATATTTGTGTCTTGGAAGTTGTTTACTACTGTAGCAACCTCTCCTTATCTTAGTTTAGTTTTGAGTTTTGTTGTGCCAAGTTAAGCCGTTGATAGAAAAGTAAGTACTAGATTTGGATTACTGCGCAGTTCCAGATTTCTTTGCTGTCACGAATCTGAGCCCACTGCCCTGCAGGAAGCTCAAAAAATTATGCCAATTTACGTGCATGATCCTCAGATATGTACGCAACTTTCATTCAATTTGAGCATTTTCATTTGAGCAGGTCTGGTGGCCTAATAAAATCCATCTTTACGGACCGTTCTGTTTTGACAGATTCTGCCTTTTATTTCGCATTGCCTCTTTTGCTATGTTGGATGAATTTCTTTGATCCATTAATGTCCAAGTAGCTTTATGCAATGTCCAGAAGTGTTAAGAATGATTGTGTCACCTCTGAACATGTTAATTTTTATTGTCCACTAACCCTCTAATGAGTTGTTTCGAGTTTGGTGTGGAGGAAGTTTTCAAGGGTCAAGAGAGGAGGATGATATACTATGATCAAGGAGAGTGAAAGCTCTAAGCTTGGGGATGCACCCGGTGGTTCACCCCTGCATATATCAAGAATACTCAAGCGTCTAAGCTTGGGGATGCCCAAGGCATCCCCTTCTTCATCGACAACATTATCAGGTTCCTCCCTGAAACTATATTTTTATTCCATCACATCTTATGTGCTTTTTCTTGGAGCGTCTGTTTGTTTGCTTTTGTTTTTGTTTGTGTTTGAATAAATTGGATTACATCATACTTGTGTGGGAGAGAGACACGCTCCGCTGGTTCGTATGAACACATGTGTTCTTAGCTCATAATATTCATGGCGAAGTTTCCTCTTCGTTAAATTGTTATATGGTTGGAATTGGAAAATGATACATGTAGTAATTTGCTATAATGTCTTGGGTAATGTGATACTTGGCAATTGCTGTGCTCATGTTTAAGCTCTTGCATCATATACTTTGCACCTATTAGTGAAGAATACATAGAGCATGCTAAAATTTGGTTTGCATAATTGGTTTCTCTAAGGTCTAGATAATTTCTAGTATTGAGTTTGAACAACAAGGAAGACGGTGTAGAGTCTTATAATGTTTTCAATATGTCTTTTATGTGAGTTTTGCTGCACCGGTTCATCCTTGTGTTTGCCTCAAACAACCTTGCTAGCCTAAACCTTGTATCGAGAGGGAATACTTCTCATGCATCCAAATACTTGAGCCAACCACTATGCCATTTGTGTCCACCATACCTACCTACTACATGGTATTTCTCCGCCATTCCAAAGTAAATTGCTTGAGTGCTACCTTTAAACAATTCAAAATTTATTACCTCTTATTTGTGTCAATGTTTTATAGCTCATGAGGAAGTATGTGGTGTTTATCTTTCAATCTTGTTGGGCAACTTTCACCAATGGACTAGTGGCTTCATCCGCTTATCCAATAATTTTGCAAAAAGAGCCGGCAATGGGATTCCCAGTCCCAAATTAACAAACTAAAAATAGACACTCCTCCATGGTATGTGATTGTTGGACGGCACCCGAAGGATTCGGTTAGCCATGGCTTGTGTAAGCAAAGGTTGGGAGGAGTGTCATCATAATAAAACTAAAATAAAAAGGTACTCCTTCATGGTATGAGAATGTTGGCGGTGCACCCGAGGATTCGGTTAGCCATGGTTTGTGAAAGAAAGGTTGGAAGGAGTGCCATCCAAAAATAAAATAAAATGGGAGCCGCTCTTTGAAGGTTTGTCTGGCAAGGGGGTTAGAGTGCCCGCTACCATTCGTTGACAACAACAAACACCTCTCAAAACTTTACTTTTATGCTCTCTTTATGTTTTCAAAATCAAAGCTCTAGCACAAATATAGCAATCGATGCTTTTCCTCTATGAGGACCATTCTTTTACTTTTATTGTTGAGTCGGTTCACCTATTTCTCTCCACCTCAAGAAGCAAACACTTGTGTGAACTGTGCATTGATTCTTACATATTTGCATATTGCACTTGTTATATTGCTTTGCATTGACAATTATCCATGAGATATACATGTTATAAGTTGAAAGCAACCGCTGAAACTTCATCTTCTTTTGTGTTGCTTCAATACCTTTACTTTGAATTATTGCTTTATGAGTTAACTCTTATGCAAGACTTATTGATGCTTGTCTTGAAGTGCTATTCATGAAAAGTCTTTGCTATATGATTCAGTTGTTTACTCATGTCATTACCATTGTTTTGATCGCTGCACTCACTACATATGCTTTACAAATAGTATGATCAAGATTATGATGGCATGTCACTCCAGAAATTATCTTTGCTATCGTTTTACCTGCTCGGGACGAGCAGAACTAAGCTTGGGGATGCCGATACGTCTCCAACGTATCGATAATTTCTTGTGTTCCATGCCACATTATTGATGTTATCTACATGTTTTATGCACACTTTATGTCATATTCGTGCATTTTCTGGAACTAACCTATTAACAAGATGCCGAAGTGCCGCTCTCGTTTTCTCGCTGTTTTTGGTTTCGTAAATCCTAGTAACGAAATATTCTCGGAATCGGACGAAATCAACGCCAAAGTTCCTATTTTCATCGGAAGCATCCGTAACACCCGGGAAGGACCGGAGGGCGGCCACAGGGCCACCAAACCCTAGGCCGGCGCGGCCGAGGGGGGCCGCGCCGCCCTATGGTGTGGCCCCCCTGTCAGCCCTCCCCGCGCCGCCTCTTCGCCTATAAGAAGCCCCCGGATCAGAAAACCCGATACCAATTGACGAAACCCACGTAAACCTGCCGCAGCCGCCGCCATCGCGAAGCCAAGATCCGGGGGACAGGATCTCTGTTCCGGCACGCCGCCGGAGCGGGGAAGTGCCCCCGGAAGGCTTCTCCATCGACACCGCTGCCATCTCCACCGCCATCTTCATCACCGCCGCTGCTCCCATGAGGAGGGAGTAGTTCTCCATCGAGGCTCGGGGCTGTACCGGTAGCTATGTGGTTCATCTCTCTCCTATGTGTGTCAATACAATAATCTCATGAGCTGCCTTACATGATTGAGATTCATATGATGATGCTTGTAATCTAGATGTCATTATGCTAGTCAAGTGAGTTTTACTTATGTGATCTCCGGAGACTCCTCGTCCCACGTGTGTAAAGGTGACAAGTGTGTGCACCGTGTGGGTCTCTTAGGCTAGATTTCACGAATACTTACTCATTGAATGGCATAGTGAGGTGCTTATTTATATCTCTTTAAGATTGCAGCATGTTGTATCACAATTTATCTATGTGCTACTCTAGTGATGTGTTATTAAAGTAGTTCTATTCCTCCCGCATGTGTGCAAAGGTGACAAGTGCGTGCACCGTGTTAGTACTTGGTTTGTGCTATGATCATGATCTCTTGTAGATTATGGAGTTAACTATTGCTATGATAATATTGATGTGATCTATTCCTCCTACATATGCATGAAGGTGACAAGTGTGCATGCTATGCTAGTACTTGGTTTAGTCTCGTTGATCTATCTTACACTAAAGGTTACTTAAACATGAGCATTATTGTGGAGCTTGTTAACTCCGGCATTGAGGGTTCGTGTAATCCTACGCAATGTGTTCATCATCCAACAAAAGTGTAGAGTATGCATTTATCTCGTTCGTTATGTGATCAATGTTGAGAGTGTCCACTAGTGAAAGTGTAATCCCTAGGCCTTGTTCCTAAATACCGCTGAGTTACTACCTGCTTGTTTACTACCGCTTGTTTACTACTCGCTGCGTTACTACCGCTCGAGTTACTACTCGCTCGTTTATCGTTTTATCGCGTTACTATCGCCGCAATACCACCACCATCAACTACACGCCAAGCACTTTTCCGGCACCGTTGCTACTGCTCATACTTATTTATACCACCCGTATTTCACTATCTCTTCGCCGAACTAGTGCACCTATTTGGTGTGTTGGGGACACAAGAGACTTCTTGCTTTGTGGTTGCGGTGGTTGCATGAGAGGGATATCTTTGACCTCTTCCTCCCTGAGTTCGATAAACCTTGGGTATCCACTTAAGGGAAACTTGCTGCTGTTCTACAAACCTCTGCTCTTGGAGGCCCAACACTGTCTACAGGAAAGGAGGGGGAACGTAGACATCACTCTCCCAAATGAAGAATGCTAGGATCCGATTTATTCAAACAAAAAGAAAAATAAAAACAAACAGACGCTCCAAGTAAAGCACATAAGATGTGACGGAATAAAAATATAGTTTCAATAGAGGAACCTGATAAGTTGTCGATGAAGAAGGGATGCCTTGGGCATCCCCAAGCTTAGACGCTTGAGTCTTCTTAAAATATGCAGGGATGAACCACGGGGGCATCCCCAAGCTTTGACTTTTCACTCTTCTTGATCATATTGTATCATCCTCCTCTCTTGACCCTTGAAAACTTCCTCCACACCAAACTCGAAACAAACTCATTAGAGGGTCAGTGCATAATTCATATATTCAGAGGTGATATAATCATTCTTAACACTTCTGGACATTGCACAAAGCTACTGAAAGTTAATGGAACATAGAAATCCATCTAACATAGCAAAACAGGCAATGCGAAATAAAAGGCAGAATCTGTCAAAACAGAACAGTTCGTAAAGACGAATTTTAAAGTGGCACCAGACTTGCTCAGATAAAAATGCCTGAATTGAATGAAAGTTTCGTACATATCTGAGGATCACGCACGTAAATTGGCAGATTTTTTTGATTTTTCTACAGGGACTACTGTCCAAATTCGTGACAGCAAGAAATCTGTTCCTGCGCAGCAATCCAAATCTAGTATTGACTTTACTATCAAAGACTTTACTTGGCACAACAATGCAATAAAATAAAGATAATGAGAGGTTGCTACAGTAGTAAACAACTTCAAAGACTCAAATATAAAATAAAGTGCAGAAGTAAAATAATGGGTTGTCTCCCATAAGCGCTTCTCTTTAACGCCTTTCAGCTAGGCGCAGAAAGTGTGTATCAAGTGACATCAAGAGACGAAGCATCAACATCATAATTTGTTCTAATAATAGAATCATAAGGTAACTTCATTCTCTTTCTAGGGAAGTGTTCCATACCTTTCTTGAGAGGAAATTGATATTTAATATTACCTTCCTTCATATCAATGGTAGCACCAACAGTTCGAAGAAAAGGTCTTCCCAATATAATGGGGCAAGATGCATTGCATTCAATATCCAAGACAACAAAATCAACGGGGACAAGGTTATTATTAACCATAATACGAACATTATCAATCCTCTCCAAAAGGTTTCTTTATAGCATTATCAACAAGATTAACATCCAAATAACAATTCTTCAATGGTGGCAAGTCAAGCATATCATAAATTTTCTTAGGCATAACGAAATACTTGCACCAAGATCACATAAAGCATTACAATCAAAATAATTGACCCTCATCTTAATGATGGGCTCCCAACCATCTTCTAACTTTCTAGGAATAGAAGTTTCAAGTTTTAGTTTCTCCTCTCTAGCTTTTATGAGAGCATTTGTAATATGTTTTGTAAAGGCCAAATTTATAGCACTAGCATTGGGACTTTTAGCAAGCTTTTGTAAGAACTTTATAACTTCAGAGATGTGACAATCATCAAAGTCTAAACCATTATGACCTACAGCAATGGGATCATTATCCCCAATATTTTGAAAAATTTCAGCAGTTTTATCAATTTCAGCAGTTTTAGCAGTTTCAGGCAATTTTGCACGCTTTGCACTAGGAGTAGTAACATTGCCAACACCAATTATTTTACCATTGATAGTAGGAGGTGTAGAAACATGTGAATCATTAACATTACTAGTGGTGGTAATAGTCCAAACTTTAGCTACATTATTCTCTTTAGCAAGTTTTTCATTTTCTTCTCTTTCCCACCTAGCATGCAATTCAGCCATCAATCTAATATTCTCATTAATTCGAACTTGGATGGCATTTGCTGTAGTAACAATCTTATTATCAATATACCTATTAGGCATAACTTTCAATTTTAAAAGATCAACATCAGAGGCAAGACTATCAACCTTAGAAGCGAGAATATCAATTTTATCGAGCTTTTCCTCAACAGATTTGTTAAAAGAAGTTTGTGTACTAATAAATTCTTTAAGCATGGCTTCAAGACCAGGGGGTACACTCCTATTATTGTTGTAAGAATTCCCATAAGAATTACCATAACTATTACCATTAGCAGCAGGATATGGCCTATAGTTGTTACCAAATTATTCCTATAAGCATTGTTGTTGAAATTATTATTT
This sequence comes from Lolium rigidum, assembly GCF_022539505.1. Taxonomy (NCBI): domain Eukaryota; kingdom Viridiplantae; phylum Streptophyta; class Magnoliopsida; order Poales; family Poaceae; genus Lolium; species Lolium rigidum. Next base: position 176,410,121 of record NC_061509.1, read on the forward strand.
TTAATGAAGTTCACATCAACATGTTCTTCTTGGGCAACCAATGAAGCTAAAGGAACATTATTAGGATCAACATTAGATCTACCATTCACAAGCATAGACATAATAGCATCAATCTTATCACTCAAAGAGGAGGTTTCTTCAACAGAATTTACCTTTTTACCTTGTGGAGCTCTTTCCGTGTGCCATACAGAGTAATTTGTCATCATATCATCAAGAAGTTTTGTTGCCGCCCCAAAGTAATGGACATAAAGGTACCTCCAGCAGCTGAATCCAATAGGTTCCGCGAAGAAAAATTCAATCCTGCATAAAAGGATTGGATGATCATCCAAGTAGCCAGTCCATGGGTTGGGCAATTCTTTACCAAAGATTTCATTCTCTCCCATGCTTGAGCAACATGTTCATTATCTAATTGCTTGAAATTCATTATGCTACTTCTCAAAGATATAATTTTAGCGGGAGGATAATATCTACCAATAAAAGCATCCTTACATTTAGTACAAGAATCAATACTATTTCTAGGCAGAGATAGCAACCAATCTTTAGCTCTTCCTCTTAAGGAGAAAGGAAACAATTTTAATTTTATAATGTCACCATCTACATCCTTATACTTTTGCATTTCACATAGTTCAACAAAATTATTAAGATGGGCAGCAGCATCATCGGAACTAACACCGAGAAAATTGCTCTCTCATAACAAGATTCAAGAAAGCCGGTTTAATTTCAAAGAATTCTTCCGTAGTAGCAGGTGGAGCAATAGGTGTGCATAGGAAATCATTATTATTTGTGCTAGTGAAGTCACACAACTTAGTATTCTCAACAGTACCCATTTTAGCAGTAGTAAATAAAGCAAAGTAAATAAAGTAAATGCAAGTAACTATTTTTTTTTGTGTTTTTGATATATAGAACAAGACAGTAAATAAAGTAAAACTAGCAACTAATTTTTTTTGTGGTTTGATATAAGTGCAGCAAACAAAGTAGTAAATAAAATAAAGCAAGACAAAAACAAAGTAAAGAGATTGGAAGTGGAGACTCCCCTTTCAGCGTGTCTTGATCTCCCCGGCAACGGCGCCAGAAAAAGAGGTTGATTGCGCGTAGTTAACACGTCCGTTGGGAACCCCAAGAGGAAGGTATGATGCGCATAGCAGCAAGTTTTCCCTCAGTAAGAAACCAAGGTTATCGAACCAGTAGGAGCCAAGAAGCACGTTGAAGGTTGATGGCGGCGGAGTGTAGTGCGGCGCAACACCAGGGATTCCGGCGCCAACGTGGAACCTGCACAACACAATCACAGAACTTTGCCCCAACGTAACAGCGAGGTTGTCAATCTCACCGGCTTGCTGTAAACAAAGGACTAGATGTATAGTGTGGATGATGATGTTTGTTTGCGAAGAACAGTAAAGAACAATTGCAGCAGTTTGTATTTCAGATGTAAAGAATAGGACCGGGGTCCACAGTTCACTAGCGGTGTCTCTCCCATAAGATAGCAGATGTTGGGTGAACAAATTACAGTTGGGCAATTGACAAATAAAGAAGGCATAACAATGCACATACATATATCATGATGAGTATTATGAGATTTAATCAGGGCATTACGACAAAGTACGTAGACCGCTATCCAGCATGCATCTATGCCTAAAAAGTCCACCTTCAGGTTATCATCCGAACCCCCTCCAGTATTAAGTTGTAAACAATAGACAATTGCATTAAGTATGGTGCGTAATGTAATCAACACAAATATCCTTAGACAAAGCATCGATGTTTTATCCCTAGTGGCAACAACACATCCACAACCTTAGAACTTTATGTCACTGTCCCGGATTTAATGGAGGCATGAACCCACTATCGAGCATAAATACTCCCTCTTGGAGTCACAAGTATCAACTTGGCCAGAGCCTCTACTAGCAACGGAGAGCATGCAAGAATATAAATAACATATATGATAGATTGATAATCAACTTGACATAGTATTCAATATTCATCTGATCCCAACAAACACAACATGAAGGATTACAAATAGATGATCTTGATCATGATAGGCAGCTCACAAGATCTAACATGAAAGCACAATGGGGAGAAGACGACCATCTAGCTACTGCTATGGACCCATAGTCCAGGGGTGAACTACTCACACATCGATCCGGAGGCGATCATGGCGATGAAGAGACCTCCGGGAGATGATTCCCTCTCCGGCAGGGTGCCGGAGGCGATCTCCTGAATCCCCCGAGATGGGATTGGCGGCGGCGGCGTCTCTGTAAGGTTTTCCGTATCGTGGCTCTCGGTACGGGGGGTTTCGCGATGAAGACTATATATAGGCGGAAGGGCAGGTCAGGGGGCGACACGAGGGCCCCACACAACAGGCCGGCGCGGCCAAGGCTTGGGCCGCGCCGCCCTAGTGTGGCGCCACCTCGTGGCCCCACTTCGTGACTCCTTCGGTCTTCTGGAAGCTTCGTGGAAAAATAGGACCCTGGGCGTTGATTTCGTCCAATTCCGAGAATATTTCCTTACTAGGATTTCTGAAACCAAAAACAGCGAGAAAAAGCAACTGGCTCTTCGGCATCTCATCAATAGGTTAGTGCCGGAAAATGCATAATAATGACATATAATATGTATAAAACATGTGAGTATCATCATAAAAGTAGCATGGAACATAAGAAATTATAGATACGTTTGGGACGTATCACGAGGTCGCGAAGGAATACAATTTGACTAGGACCTTATACCGGGCCTCACACCACAGAAGTGTGGACGGGAAAGCTGCCCGGTTGGCACCAAGGTTAAGATCTCTTATGGGTAAAGCAACACACCTCTGCAGAGTGTAATGAATCGTGACCTATCACTCCTTGTTCCAGGATTTGGAACTGCGAACGCTGTCGGAAAGGAACTCCATTAAGTTCTAGTAAACCGGTGAAGGCTGACGGACATAGTTCTTCTGAATAAAAGCAACCTTTTGAAGAAATGATTATGAAAACCTGCATTGGTATTAGAATTTTTGGTCTAATGCCATAGCTAGTGCATTAAACACCTCTTTCTTATGATGAACTTGTTGAGTACGCTCGTACTCATACCTCTTATAATCCCCTGCTTAGATTGTCTGAATCACCTTGAGGAGGCCAACGAAGGACTAGACGGAGAAGATGGGATCTGCTACGAAGAACCAGACCTCTCTGGAGGAGTAGAGGGGGTCGACTACCTGATTGTCTACGGAACCGGGGAGGTTCCAGAAGGAGAACAAGCGTGAACCACGATAGTAGTAGTAATCGAGCAGCACGAACTCTTTAGCATTTAGCTGCTCGAGTCAAATAATGTTTAACATGTTGAGATTTATATTGAGTAAGTTAAGTAGGGTTCACCTCGAACCTAGGAGTAAACCTCTATGGACCCAGGAGGAGCTCCGAGATGATGTACATATATGGTTTGTAATATTATGTGAATGAGTTAAAGACCAGCTATGCTTCTGTTGTACTACTCCGAGGGATGTAATATTTGCGGGTTGGTATTTCATACATATTATGTCAACGACTGACATACTACAATATGCAGTGGTATGCAGGGTCACCACAGAAAAGTGATGATATTTTTGGTTAAGGTAGCATATTTGATATTCAAACATCATGTCAAAATACTTATGGCTATACTCTTTTAATTCTTAATACAAGATTGCATGTAGTTTTCTCTTTCTTGTGGAGTAAAAGAGAGATTTGTTGCATCGTCTCTATGTTAGGACGTGATGCCCATATGAATGCGTATCTTACTCATGTTATTGTTTTGCATCCTCATATCTCATTGATGAATACTATATGTCCACTACAAATTAAAAAAGAGAATAGTCAAGTGAACCCATGAACCCCGGTCCACTTTTTATCATAAGAAACACCTTTATATTGCTTTTATATTGTTTTCTATTTTTTGCACTATTTTAAACCAAAAATACAAAATTATTTACTTTTCTTATTTGCATCCAAAACACTAAAAACAATCAACCCCTTTACAGTTTTTACTTATTTACTATATTTTATCTAGTTTTATTTGCTTTATTTTTACTTGTGTTTTATTTACTTACACGAAACATTGTGCTTGACAACCACATGGTGGACTTAGGGACACAAGGCTTTATTTTAGTTTGCATGATTGCTAGAAGAAGAGATAAGAGAATAATACTCTTTGCTCAGTTCCCCGAGAGTTCGATATAAACCCTCGAAACACCCTTGTGGGGAAAATACTCTACTGACACAACACTCTGCACTTGGAGTCCCAACGTCATTAGCGGCCGGTACTACCGGCCTACCACTCCACCAGCGGTAGTACTGGTGCATGTCGTGAATTTGGAAATTTTTGTCCCCTCCCCATGGACAGATTTCTTAGCTTCTGTTATCACCAGAATTTGACCGGATCAGAGGTGGGCTGCGATTAAGATGGGCTTGAAGAATATACACGGAAGAAATACATGAATTGGCCTTGTATACAAAGTTTGGGCTAGTTTGCCCGTGTATCTGTAAATATAGTAGGGTACGTGTCGGTTAGATAGAATTTGGCTCGTGCACGGTTGGGATTACTCCCACGTTAGAAAGTCTACGGACTATAAATATGTATCTAGGGTTTCTGAAATAAACAACGATCACGTTCATCACAAACCAAGCTAGGCGCATCGCCAACTCCCTTGTTTCGAGGGTTTCTTCCGGGTAAGCATCATGTCTGCCTAGATCGCATCTTGCGATCTAGGCAAGTACACGTTTATTCGCTGTTCATGCGTTGCTCGTGCTCGAAGCCTTGTTGATGGCGAGCAACGTAGTTATCATAGATGTGTTAGGGTTAGCATTGTTTCATCGTATCATATGCTTTCGTCCATGCAACCCCTAGACGTCTAGCCGCCCTTACACCTATCTTAGGTGTAAGGGCGGCACCTCGCTTGATTGTTATTTAATAGATCCGATCCGTTATGATTGCTCCTTGTTCTTCAAGGATTAGTTTAATATCTGCATAGTTAGGCCTTACAAACGGGTTGAAGGATCCAAGTGGCACGTAGGGTGTAGTTTGCTAGCCCTAGACAGGATGTTCCGGGATCAACTTCATGTTGGTTTTTAGGCCTTGTCTAGGGTCGGTTTATGATCACCGTGCGTGGCCGCCAGGCTCAATCATGTGTAGGATGTTCCGATTATGTGGTGAAAACCCTAAATCGTAGTAGGTCGTTTTAGCTTTATATTGATCAAGCAGGATCACCATGTGATCGTACACCTCGTACGAATCATGGGTGGATCGGCTCCTTGAGCCGATTCACGAGACAACCCGAGAGCCGATCGAGGCTCGTATTTAATGTTTACGTGTATGCCATGCAGGAAACTAAGCGAAGCAAATCCATCACCTTCCCGACCGGGTATAGGTCGGTGGCACGCCCTTGCACCAAAGCATCGGACGTGCGTGCCGAGGCTTTGCGGGTCGTCGCTCGAGGGACCAGGGCCAACCGCAGTCCTGGGAGCCTCCCGGCTCTACTGTGTTGCCCGTCGCTGCTCGCCGGTGGGTTTCTGACCGCAACACATTCTGGCACGCCCGGTGGGACCGTCTTCGACATCTACTTCATCGCCATCTACATCTGAGAGGGCGGAAGGTACTCCAGTCACGTACGAAGATTTGACTGAGGAGCTCAAGAAGAAGTATGACGAGGTCAAAGCTATCCTCGAAGCCGACCTCATCGGCTCTTTCCAGAGAACCCGCTCGGACGGCATTAGGTGGAAAGGGTTCTCACCTGAAGGCGCGCTCGATGGAGTGGACCTGTCCGCCCCGTCAGAAGAACGCACCAGTGTCTCTACGTCGAGAGATTAATTTCATGGTGGCTCATTCGCTGCACCGCCATTCCGAGAGCCCGGTGAACACTTTGGAGCGTGTCTCCCTTCGGGTGATCCAGAAATCATGAGGCATCGTACTCTCCGTCAGGACCAGCTCTAGGGACTCACCAAGGAGAGATGCCACTCCAGTCCCGAACACCGCTGCCATTCGCGTTGGCAGCACCAGAAGTGCCGAGTCCACCGGCATACGTCGTCTACAAGATCGGTGGTGACCCTAGTGATTACCAGTTCTTGTATGAGGCGCCTAAGGAGATCCCTCACGGATACACGTGCACATACGTGCCAGACTGCAGTAACTGGGCACTCACGAACCAGACTGCAATAGGAGGAACTTCGGGAACAGATCTTGAGAAGCAGACGTGGCTAGCTAAGTATGCCACTCCGACGAACCTCCAGAGCTCAACTCCTGCAGTTGGCTCAGAGCTTGAAAAGCAAGCGTGGCTGGCTAAGTATGCCACTCCGGCGAATCTTCGGAGTTCGACTCCCGCAGCCAAGCACCGCGGATCAGATCAGTACAATCTTGAGAGACCAGTTCGGCATGGTGCCGAAAAGGAGGGCAATCGGCTATTCCAAGCCGTACCCCAACGAGTACGAGTTGATCCCGCTACCACCCAAATATCGGCTCCCTGAATTCTCCAAGTTTAGTGGATAAGATGGTTCCAGCTCAATCGAGCATGTGAGCCGATATTTGGCACGGCTGGGCACGATCTCAGCATCAGATGAGCTGCGTGTGAGGTTCTTCGCACAGTCCCTCACAGGATCGGCTTTCGGGTGGTACACATCGCTGCCACCAGACTCAATCCGGACTTTGAAGCAGTTGGAGGAGCAGTTCCACATGCAGTATCACTCAGAGGCTTCCGAGGCTGGCATTGCCCATCTAGCACAAGTATGACGAAGCGCGGAGAAACAAGTGTCGAATACATCCAGCCGCTTCAGGACCGTTAGGAACCGATGCTATTCGGCTCGTGTGACCGAAAAAGAAGCAGGTCGAGTTGGCGGTGGTGGGTCTCACATCACCGATCAAGGATGTGGCCTCCCAAGCAGTACTACCCTTCACCGGCGCATATGGTGCGTAAGCTCGTCATTATATGAACAGCGCCACCCGGAGGTGTACCAGGATAAATTCAAGCGTGCGGTGGTCCTGGTTGAGGCGGATGAAGATGAAGGCTCGCGGGAGATCAAGAGGTAGCAAGTGGCTGAATGGACTCGGGGGCAAGCCCCGTGTCCCGCAAATGGGTTAAGCCACAAGGTCCTCCAAGAGGGTTTGACTTCGACGTGACCAAGGCTGAGCAAATTTTCGACCTCCTACTTAAGGAGAAGCAGCTAAAGGTACCCGAAGGCCACAAAATCCCCACGGCGCAGAGCTGAACGGAAAGCCATACCGCAAGTGGCATAACACGTTCACCCATGCCACCAACGACCGCAGGGTGTGGCGTCGCAGATCCAAATGGCGGTAGAACAAGGGCGGCTAATTTTTAGCCGCACGCCATGAAAGTCGACACGCACCCCTTCCCCGCCGTTAACATGGTGGAGTGCACTTACCCCGGGAGGTGCCGGCCAGGTTTCTCGTTCAACATCAACATGGTAGGACCCGTGCACCACCCCCGGCAAGGATAGAGACGAGGGCAGCCTGCTCTCATGACAACGACAAAGAGGAAGCCGTTCCACGCGATCGGCTCCGGCACGATGGCAAGCGCTACATCACGGACGGAGAAGTGAAGAATGTGAGATATCAGCCGACCTCTCTCCGATCACCTCCTCAACAAATACGTGAGTCAATACGACCAACGCCGACGATACGACAACGATGACGAAAGAGATCGTCCGGCTAGCAGTGGACGCCAGGAGACATCGTCGGCATGATCGCGACGAGGAGAGATATGAGCGCCACGCCAAGGAAAAGTCAAGAGAGCAAGACGACGTGGATAGGCACCGGACTGTCCCTTCTTCGACACTCGCTGGGATTCAGGAATGAGCCGATTGCCTACAATCGGCAACCGCCCGTAATGTAGACAGAAGAAGAAGGGTGCAGGTGACATGTCCGTGTTCAAACGTCTAGGGCCTCTCCCGCCTCGGAACAAGCACGCTGAGTCCTCTCGGGTGGAAGATCTCGAGGAATTAGAAGACGATGATGAAGAAGAAGAAGATAAGTACCACCGGCCAAGGTGGTGCCCTGATGGACTCAGCCGTTCCCAAAAGCGTAGGGTTCGAAGCTACGTGGTTTGGAGGAAGCCGAAAGGTTATACCCGCACACGTTAAGGAAGGCGCGGCCTGATCTGGCCGCGAAAATTCAGCGAACTCTGGACGAAGAAGGTCGACCACAAAAGAAAGAGTGGCGTCCCAAACAAAGGAAAGCCGATGATGAGACATCGGCTGGCACAAACATGGTGTTCATCCTTCCAGGCGGAGTTTTGTGCTCCGGGATTGGACGAAGCACCCGTGGCACAACTTGACTGCGGCCCACGGCCGCTATCTTTGAGAAGCCACGAGAAAGAAGCTACGTACACCTGAAGGCCCTGTACTTGCGAGGTTATATCAATGGGCAGCCTGTCAACAAGATGCTGGTGGACATCGGAGCGGCAGTCAACATTATGCCATACTCCATGCTACGTCGGTTGGGACGCTATAGCTCGGATCTGATCAAGACCAACGTTACACTGAGCGATTTCAACGGCCAAGCATCTGAAGCACAAGGTGTTCTGAACGTGGATCTGACCGTAGGAAGGAAAACCATCCCTACGACGTTCTTTATTGTCGATAGCAAGAGCACCTATGCTGTCCTGCTAGGGAGAGATTGGATCCACGCCAACCGTTGCATTCCATCCACGATGCACCAATGTTTAATACAGTGGGATGGAGATGAAGTAGAGGTCGTCCACGCAGATGACTCAGCCGAGATTTCAACGGCTGGCATGAACGTTTGGGAGACGACAGGCCAAGAGCCACTCTCAGGCATCACTTTGGATGACTGCGAGCGCATCGACGTGACAAAAGACGGGGTGAGGCTGGTCTTATCCACCGGCCTGACCGTGTAACAAGAGCAAAATCTATGGACGTACGTGGCAAGGCTGATCCTTGTGATCGGCCCCAAAAAAATAAAAAGGGATAATCTTGTCTCAAGCATGTCACGTAGTTATAGTAAAGCAAGACCAAGATGTAAACCTTCATTGAGCAATACAATGGGGGCCGATTCCAGCAATCGGCCCATATTATCCTTACCATACGTTTTCCCTGTATTCAGTGTCGATCTCACAGGTGACGGAAAGCTAGGGTATGGGTTTACATCGGCTGATGAACAGGAAGAAGACAACATTGGTCCTGACGAAGCCGATGTTCAAGTACAGTGCCTGGGCTAACTACAGAGCCGATATCTGCAGTTACCTGACAGATTCGGCTCGGGGGGCACCTAATTAGATGGACATGTGCGATGAACATGTGCGATACATGGGCAGTGAAATATTGGGGGCCGATAGAAAAATCGGCCAGTAAAAAAAATGTACATACAAGTCACAGCCGATGCATAGACATCGACTTGGGAAAATATACGGAGACAACAGTATACAAGTACAGCCGATGCAAAGACATCGACTTCAGAAGGTAAAAAGCCGATGCACAGCCATCGACTCTAGTACAAATCACACATGATCTACCAGCTGCGTGTTCAAGGTGCGGATTTCGGCCAAGTCGGTCTTCAGTTCAGCTGCCTCCAACCCTTTACGCAAGGTCGCCAGTTCAGCAGTGCTGTCAGATGTGTCAGTTTTGGCGTCCAAGGCGGCCTTTTGCTCATTAAGTCGTTGGCATTTGTCTGCAATATCGGCTTTCAACGGAAGAAGAGGTGATCGGCTCTGGTGTTTCTGCTGTCGGTTTTGCCAAGTTGGGGCCACCTTCTCAACTGCACTCGTAGAAGTTGCGGGGACCAGAGTGGCGGATGGCATGGGTACCTCCTCGACTTCCCCACTGGAGGTGTCATCAGTCTGCAGAGGAAGAGGTTAGCCGATAAGAACGACAAGGGGTCAACATGCAAAATGAGCCGAGGAGAGGATGGAGTTACGTTTGATATCTCCTGGTTTAATGGAGAGGCTCGCGGTCCCTCGCGAGTTCTCTTGATGCATCGGCTCTCTGTGCGTAGGCTGCCCTGCCCCGCTTTGATGAGAGTTTGGGAAACGGCAGGTTCAGGGGCTGACCTTTTCTTGGAAGCCGACGGTGGCAAGTCTGGCTGACTCTGCGTGGTGGTTGTCTCAGAATTGCCCGAGCTCGAGTCCCTTCGACTGGACTGCGTGTCCTCACTAGAGTTTTCTTCAGTGGAGGTCTGTAGAAGAAACACAAGTATGCTGCAGAAGCCTAGAAGGATGAATGAAATCAACCAAAGCATGGGCGGAACTTACGTGCGAGCCTTCTTCAGCTGGAGTAGGGCTTTGGCGCTTCAGAATCTTCCTGGCAGCTACTTTCCTCACCGCTGTTCTCGCCTTGACTGAGGCTCGGGGGGCAGCTGACCTAGTAGACACTCTGCCTTTTGAAGCCGATTTGGGTGTCATCGGCTGGCTCTGCATCACAACCTTTTTCAAAGGTGGTGAGTTTTTGCAGAAGAGGACCACCGGAGCTGCTGGGAGGAATCTGAAAGGGGAGCCGTCATCATCTACAGGGTCTGGACCGTCCTGTTGCTGCAAGGAGATGGAGGGAAATCATCGGCAAAACTACCTAACCTGAAGGAGACTGGATTGTCAAAACAGCCGATGAACAGCCATCGGCTTTAGAGTTGCAAAGTATGATGGTTAGGTATTAAATTACAGTCTGAATTTGAGGAGTGTTTGGATGACTGCCTAAATTGGTATTTGAGTCTGGCCTCATGGGCGTTTGAGGGGAAAAGTCCGATACGTTGCTATCGGTTCTCGGTGCGGCAAATGGAAGACTTGGAATTGGATGAATGTAGAGTCAAATTGGAAGAACAGTTCTTATTGATTCAAAGGAACGACTTTACAAGAAAGAGCCGATGGCTCTCAAAAGGATCATCCGATGCCTAATGCACTACTACCACTAGTCCTATGCTACTAGTCCTAGTCTAAGGGCCGTTGCTGCCCTCGTCGGTGCTGTCGTGGCTGCTGTCGGCGCTGCTGCCGGCGGGCTCCTCATCGCTGCTGCCGTAGCCTTCGGCAGGGACCCCGTACTCCTCCTCGTCATCGTCATCGTCATCATCATCCGACCCGGCGCGGAAGCGCTTCATCGGCGGGTACTCATCGGAGGAGGTGTCCTCCTCCGCTTCCTCATCCTCCTCATCGGAAGAGATGTCTTCGCCCCAGAGAGCATCATCGTCGTCCTCCTCCTCCGAATCCCCATCAATGAGGAAATGGAGGTTGTCTTCCCCATCGGTCGTGGATTCATCATCCTCCGACCGGACGGAGAAGTCCCGGTCCGCCTCGTCCCATCGCTCCGGGGCGCGTATGTCCTCCGGCATCGGCTCGCGGGAGGAGGAAGACCGGTAGGAAAGACCGGAGGAGGAAGAGGAGGAGGAGTCCATGGTGGAAGAAGGGTTTTCGAGTACTACAGAGGAACAGAGGATGAGGAGGGAATGAAGAAGCAAACTGCTCGATGCAGTTAAATAAAAGGGATATGGTGGAGATTCAATGCCACAGCAGTTTCTGAGGAAGTGGTGCCCAAAGAAAAAAAAAATTCTACCAGGCCACGCGGAGAAGTTGAGAAGGCAAGGCATCATGATGATGGGTACTACGACGGTTCTGCTCTGCCACGACATGACCCGACGAAGAAAAACATAGTGATTTTGGAATTATCATTTCCAAAACCAGGGGGGCATGTGTTATCACCAGAATTTGACCGGATCAGAGGTGGGCCGCGATTAAGATGGGCTTGAAGAATATACACGGATGAAATACATGAATCGGCCTTATATACAAAGTTTGGGCTAGTTTGCCCGTGTATCTGTAAATATAGTAGGATACGTGTCGGTTAGATAGAATTTGGCTCATGCACGGTTGGGATTACTCCCACGTTAGAAAGTCTACGGACTATAAATATGTATCTAGGGTTTCTGAAATAAACAACAATCACGTTCATCACAAACCAATCTAGGCGCATCGCCAACTCCCTTGTTTCGAGGGTTTCTTCCGGTAAGCATCATGCTGCCTAGATCGCATCTTGCGATCTAGGCAGTACACGTTTATTCGCTGTTCATGCGTTGCTCGTGCTGAAGCCTTGTTGATGGCGAGCAACGTAGTTATCATAGATGTGTTAGGGTTAGCATTGTTTCATCGTATCATATGCTTTCGTCCGTGCAACCCCTAGACGTCTAGCCGCCCTTACACCTATCTTAGGTGTAAGGGCGGCACCTCGCTTGATTGTTATTTAGTAGATCCGATCCGTTATGATTGCTCCTTGTTCTTCAAGGATTAGTTTAATATCTGCATAGTTAGGCCTTACAAACGGGTTGAAGGATCCAGTGGCACGTAGGGTGTAGTTTGCTAGCCCTAGACAGGATGTTCCGGGGATCAACTTCATGTTGGTTTTTAGGCCTTGTCTAGGGTCGGTTTATGATCACCGTGCGTGGCCGCCAGGCTCAATCACGCGTAGGATGTTCCGATTATGTGGTGAAAACCCTAAATCGTAGTAGGTCGTTTTAGCTTTATATTGATCAAGCAGGATCACCATGTGATCGTACACCTCGTACGAATCATGGGTGGATCGGCTCCTTGAGCCGATTCACGGGACAACTCGAGAGCCGATCGAGGCTCGTATTTAATGTTTACGTGTATGCCATGCAGGAAACTAAGCGAAGAAAATCCATCACCTTCCTGACCAGGTATAGGTCAGGTGGCACGCCCTTGCACCAGCATCGGACGTGCGTGCCGAGGCTTTGCGGGCCGTCGCTCGAGGGACCAGGGCCAGCCGCAGTCCTGGGAGCCTCCCGGCTCTACTGTGTTGCCCGTCGCTGCTCGCCGGTGGGTTTCTGTTATCACCAGATTTTGGCTAAATCAGGAGATGGGCCGCGATCAAGATTACACATTGGAAGATCTCTGAGGCGGCCTTGCACGACGAATTTGGGCTAGATTGCCCGTGTATCTTTAATTATAATAGATTGTATCGTAGATTAAAGGTTAGAGTTTGTCTCGTACACGGTGGGGATTATTCCCACGTTAGAAAGTCCGCTGGACTATAAATATGTATCTAGGGTTTATGGAATAAACAACAACCAACGTTCAACACAAACAAATCTCGGCGCATCGCCAACTCCTTCGTCTTGAGGGTTTCTCCGGTAAGCACCATGCTGCCTAGATCGCATCTTGCGATCTAGGCAGCACAAGCCTATCTTGTTGTTCATGCGTTGCTCGTGCTGAAGCCTTTTTGATGGCGAGCAACGTAGTTATCTTAGATGTGTTAGGGTTAGCATTGTTCTTCGTATCATATGCTGTCGTAGTGCGACCCTTATGCATCTAGCCGCCCTTACACCTATCTTAGGTGTAGGGGCGGCACCCGCTTGATCATAGTTTAGTAGATCTGATCCGTTACGGTTGCTCCTTGTTCTACAAGGATTAGTTTAATATCCGCACTAGTTAGGCCCTACAAAGGGTTGGAGGATCCAGCGGCGTGTAGGGTGACGTTTGCTAGCCCTAGAAAGGATGTTCCGGGGATCAACCTCGTGTTGGTTTTTAGGCCCTGTCTAGGATCGGCTTACGGTCACCGTGCGCGAGCACGAGGCCCAATCGTGAGTAGGATGATCCGATTATGCGGTGAAAACCCTAAATCGTCGTAGATCTCATTAGCTTTATCTTGATCAAGCAGGACCACCATATATTCGGACACCTCGTTCGAATCATGGGTGGATCGGCTCTTTGAGCCGATTCACAGGATAACCTCGAGAGCCGATCGAGGCTCGTATTTAATGTTTACGTGTATGCCATGCAGGAAACTAAGCGAGGCATCATCCACACCTTCCCGACCAGGTATAGGTCAGGTGGCACGCCCTTGCGATAGCATCGGACGTGTGACCAGGAGGCTTTGCGGGCCGTCGCTCTGAGGGACTGGGGCCAGCCGCAGCCCTAGTTGTTCCCGGCTCTACTGTGTTGCCTGCCTCTGCCCGCCAGTGGGTTTGTGAAAGAACACGTGATCCATAGGTTTGGGATTCCCCAAACCATCACGACCGATGGAGGTTCGGTCTTTGTTTCTAAAGAATTCAGGAAATTCTGCGATGACATGGGGATTAAACTGATCCGATCATCTCCGTACTATGCTCAGGCTAATGGACAAGCCGAAGCGTCCAATCGAGCTTAATCAAGCTGATCAAGAGAAAGATTGACGAGAACCCTAGGGATTGGCATGAGAAGTTATCGAAGCATTATGGGCCTACCGCATGTCGTGCCATGGAGCTATAAAGACTTCGCCGTACCAGCTTGTCTATGGACAGTGAAGCCGTATTACCTTGGGAAATTACGGCTGGATCAAGACGTGTCACGTTTCAGAATGATCTGACAGCGGAAGAATATGCAGCTTTGATGAGTGACACTATTGAGGACGCGACAGAACTTAGGCTTTGGTCATTAGAGAAGATTAAGGAGAACAAAGCCGTGGTAGCTCGTGCCTACAATAAGAAGGTTAGACCAAAGGAGTTTCAAGTTGGTGATCTAGTATGGGAAGTTGTGTTGCCGCTAGGAACCAGAGACAAGGCATATGGCAAGTGGTCTCCTAATTGGCACGGTCCGTACAAAGTCGTCCAGGCCTTGAAGGGTAATGCATACATGTTGGAAGAATTGGATGGACAGAAGTTCCCAGTAGCCGTCAATGGTCAACACCTCAAGAAGTATTTCCCAAGCATGTGGGATGATGGGCTGTAAGGTATGGAGGCTGATTGCAAATCGGCCGGTAAAAAAAAAATACGAATCCCACAGCCGATGCGCAGACATCGACTTAAGAAGACATACAGATATAACAGTATGAAAATATAGCCGATGTATAGGCATCGACTTCAGAATAACAAAGCCGATACGATGATATCGACTCTAGAGGAATAGGCTCAAATTAACAAGTTAATGGAATCGGTTCAATGCGAGATTGATGAAGAGTTCAAGCTGATGGTTTGGACGAAGTTTAGGCCTAGTAAGACCTGTTGGACCGTATGGGTGAGCGACGGTTTGGCCCCAGATTGCAATGCGAGCCGATGTCCTGCTGTCGGCTCTCCGTACGGCGACCCCATTCGACAAATCGGCAAAGTCAACAAGGAGGCGAAATTGATTAAGGAATATTTTCTTCATTAATAGAGGGATTTCTTACAAGCGAAGAGCCGATTGCTCAGGGGAGAAGAGGGCAAAAGCCAGCTACTACTACTGATCCCTAATCTAGGGGCCATTATTGCCCTCGTCGTCACTACCTTCGGCGCAACTGCTGATAGACTCTTCATCAAAGCGTCTGTGGCCTTCTACGAAAGCCTCATCTTCCTCACCATCGTCATCGCTGTCGTCGTCCCACCAGGTGTGAAGGCGCTTTGCTGGTGGGTAACCTTCAAGGGAGTTATCGTCGTCCTCCTCCGCTTCTTCCTCGGAGGAGGTAAAATCGTCCCGGGAGAAGCGGTCGCCCTCGCTTACTGCTTCCTCTTCCCCTTCGACGAGGAATTGAAGGTCGCCCTCTTCATCGGTCAGGGATTTGTCATTTTCCGGCCAGATGGAGGAATTATGTTCCTCTTTGTCCCACGACGTCAAGGCGAGGATGTCGTGTGCCGCCAACGAGCCCCACTCCGGCGTCGGCTCGCGAGAGGAGGAAGAATCAGAGGAGACCGATGAGGTAGAGGAGGAAGAAGAGGAGGACATGGCTATAGGAGATTGGGGGTTTTTTGGGGCCGAGGGCCAGAACAGGGCATCATGACGAGAAATGCTGCAACGGTTCTGCTCTACCATGACATGACCCGACGAAGAGGAAAACAGGATGATTTTGGAATTGTTAATTCCAAAACCAGGGGGGCATGTGTTATCACCGGAATTTGACCAGGTCAGAGGTGGGCTGCGATCAAGATGGATTTAAAGAATATATATGGGAGAAATATGTGAATCGGCCTTTATATGCAAAATGTGGGCTAGTTGGCCCGTGTATCTGTAAAATATTAGGATACCTGTCGGATAGTTAGAGTTTTACCCGTGCACGGTAGGTGCACGCCTAAATTAGAAAGTCCGCTGGACTATAAATATGTATCTAGGGTTTATGGAATAAACAACAACCAACGTTCAACACAAACAAATCTCGGCGCATCGCCAACTCCTTCGTCTCGAGGGTTTCTCCGGTAGCACCATGCTGCCTAGATCGCATCTTGCGATCTAGGCAGCACAAGCCTATCTTGTTGTTCATGCGTTGCTCGTGCTCGAAGCCTTTTTGATGGCGAGCAACGTAGTTATCTTAGATGTGTTAGGGTTAGCATTGTTCTTCGTATCATATCGCTGTCGTAGTGCGACCCTCATGCATCTAGCCGCCCTTACACCTATCTCGGGTGTAGGGGCGGCACCCCGCTTGATCATAGTTTAGTAGATCTGATCCGTTACGGTTGCTCCTTGTTCTACAAGGATTAGTTTAATATCCGCACTAGTTAGGCCCTACAAAGGGTTGGAGGATCCAGCGGCGTGTAGGGTGACGTTTGCTAGCCCTAGAAAGGATGTTCCGGGATCAACATCGTGTTGGTTTTTAGGCCCTGTCTAGGATCGGCTTACGGTCACCGTGCGCGAGCGCGAGGCCCAATCGTGAGTAGGATGATCCGATTATGCGGTGAAAACCCTAAATCGTCGTAGATCTCATTAGCTTTATCTTGATCAAGCAGGACCACCATATATTCGGACACCTCGTTCGAATCATGGGTGGATCGGCTCTTTGAGCCGATTCACGAGATAACTCGAGAGCCGATCGAGGCTCGTATTTAATGTTTACGTGTATGCCATGCAGGAAACTAAGCGAGGCATCATCCACACCTTCCCGACCGGGTATAGGTCAGGTGGCACGCCCTTGCGATAGCATCGGACGTGTGACCAGGAGGCTTTGCGGGCCGTCGCTCCGAGGGACCGGGCCAGCCGCAGCCCTAGTTGTTCCCGGCTCTCATCGTGTTGCTCGTCTCGCCCGCCGGTGGGTTTCGACGTCAACGGAACCATGGGGCAATCGGCTCTTTGAGCCGATCCACGGGGCAACCTAAGAGCCGATCGGGGCTCGTATTTAATGTTTACGTGTTTGCCATGCAGGAAACTAGTCGAAGCAATCCATCACCTTCCTGACCAGGTATAGGTCAGGTGGCACGCCCTCGCAAACGCCAGGACCTGTTCCGGAGCATTGCGGGTCGTTGCCCGAGGGACCAGGATCCACCGCAATCTTGGGAGCCTCCCGGCTCTACGGTGTTGCCCGTCGCTACTCGCCGGTGGGTTTTTGGTAGGCAACAGCCCCATTGCATCATTACGGACAACGGGAATAATTTTGATTCCAAGGAATTCCGTAAATTCTGTGATGATGGTGATATCAAACTCAAATTTGCTTCGGTTGCACATCCTCAAACTAATGGTCAAGTAGAAAGGATAAATGGATTAATATGCAACGGCATTAAAAAGCGCCTCACAAGCGCAACTAGAGTTTGGGTCGAAGAATTACCATATGTGCTCTGGAGCCTACGGACTACGCCAAACAGGTCAACCCAGTATACTCCGCTTTTCCTTGTATACGGAGCCGAAGCAGTTTTACCAGCCGATGTTCGTTTTGAAGCTCCTCGGGTGACTGCATACACAGAGACAACTTCCAATACTGCATTACAAAATGATGTAGATCTCCTTGATGAAGCTCGGGACATTGCTTTAGCCAGGGCAGCTGTATATCAACAGGCAATTCGAAATTACCACAGTCGAAGAGTTCACAACCGCGGTTTCAGCATTGGTGACATGGTATTACGACTGAAGCAAGAAAGAACCTTGAAACTTGAATCTCCATGGGAAGGATCGTTCATAGTCACTGAAGTGATACCAGGAGGAGCTTATCGTCTCAAGAATCCTGCTTCAGGCAAGGACGTTTACAATCAATGGAACGTTGCACATTTGCGACGATTCTACGCATAGGACTCATCTATTCTTTATTTGCTACATGAAGGCTTCTTAGCCTGTGCATATTATAAATAAAATTCTTGATTGGGCTTCCTTTCCTTATTAATTATTCGCCACTCGAACGGTTGTTCGGGCCTCTTTTATTGGCTACTACTCCCATCGGGAGCTTCGGCTAAAACTACGTGTTAAGCAGACCAACTCGATAATACTCAGGGGCTGCAAAGGAATTATTACAGTGTCGATAATTAATTAATACTCCCATCGGGAGCTATGGTTATCGATACACAGTAAACCATCCAAGCCTCAAGAACACTCGTGAGCGCTGCAGCTGATGGGAACAATATTACTTACAAAAAAGCTCATACCGGTGCACCGTGTGATGAAGCAAAATATATAAAGCGCCTAAATCTCTCGTTTATTCGATGGATGTCGCTCTTACGGAACTTACAAATCGAATCTGCAAATAATGCAATTATAACAGAGTCGTCGGGTGAGCAGGCTGACTTGATCACTCAGCCGCCCTCGACAAAAACTTGCTAATCGAACTAACAAGTTCAAAAACAAATAATGTATAAAAAACACACATCAAAGTACAAAGAGGATTACTCCTTGCAGCGCAAGGTCATTATATAAAATATATATATATACATAACTTCATGGCAGGGCTTCTTGATCTTCTCGAGCCTTCAAATATATTTCGATTCATGTTTCCATCCGGGAGATAATAACATATGCAGGGTTTCTGTCTATGGAATAATATTGGTCTAATCTTCTATTGGCATTCGCCATGACCTCCAAATCTAAGGTCGGGTGGCACGCTAAAACTGAAGCAAGCGCAAGTTCGGCTCCAGCAAGAAGTTCCTTCCGCACCAGCAAGCGAATTCTTTCCGGAGTCTTAAATCGGTTGAATAAAGCAGACAAAGTCTCGGGTGCTTGATCCAATGGAAACATGGTTTTCCATACCATCGAGAGATGAGCATGGTACTTGTCAAAGTAATAACGCACCTTTTCCGCTCGATGCTGAAACTTAGCCATGGCTACGGCTTTCGACCGAGTGGACCACAATTCATGTTTCGGGTGAGCAACATCGGTCATTACAGCGATCTTTTCGTGGATTTGACTGTTCTCTTCTGATTCGTCAAAGGTTGCGCCTATTGAAATAAGAAAGATAATCAGCAGAAGGATAACTTAGCAAGAAAGGCGACAGAAGTCAAAAGTTGATCAATTGCTTACAGCTTAAGCTTTCAGTAGCAACACGAAGGCGATCCAGAGCATGCTGTTCAACTGCGGAAGCAATCTCGCTTTTTCTTTTCACCAGCGCCGCCATAGCATGAAGATTCGATATATCTTTGTTCAACCGAGATATTTGATCACGTAAGCGACGAACGAAATCTGATTCATCACTAGCCGAAGGATTCAGAAAAGGTTCAGCACGGGAATAAGTTGAAGCAATCTTAGCATAATTCTTAATTCAGAGAAGCATGGATGAAAGACGAGAAAACTCCCATCGGGAGCGTATATTACAAGAGCATATATTACATTCAAAAGAGTTTTAATACTAGCAACAAAGCTAGTACAAGTCAGGGATAGATTAAATTGTATCTAACATTACAAGGGCGAAGTAAATATTATTTCAAGGATGAGCCGACGATGAATCAGGAGCAGCTTTAGACGTAGCTTTGTTCTTTTCTTCATCAACTAACTTGAGGAGCTGGTTGGCGCATATCACTGCCGATTGCTTGAAAGGCTCGAGATTGACTAGGCATTCGTTGGCATCTACTGGCAATGCCTTGGACAACTTTTCCAACTCAGAATCTAGCCCGTGCCCCATTAGCAATTAGAAAGTAAGAACCGCCCCAAAGAGATGGGAC
This sequence comes from Lolium rigidum, assembly GCF_022539505.1. Classification (NCBI taxonomy): domain Eukaryota; kingdom Viridiplantae; phylum Streptophyta; class Magnoliopsida; order Poales; family Poaceae; genus Lolium; species Lolium rigidum. Next base: position 176,429,888 of record NC_061509.1, read on the forward strand.
CGCTGCTTTAGTACCTCTATAGCTTTAGAAGATTCGAGGAAGAAGGTGTCTGCCATCTCGCCAAGGGTCTTGTGTTGGCTCAACTTTGGGAACATCATCGAAAATAACTTCGACAGAGCCCCCTTAGTTTTTTGCAAAAGGCCTTGGACTTGATTATTGGAATCAGTGGCAAGCGAAAGAGCATCAGACATCGAGTCCTCTCAAAGCTTGCGTGTGTGGTCGACGGGCATATCGGCAGCACCTGGGGAAGTTACGAGTAAGCAACCCAGAAGATAGTACTGGAAGAACACCATGCAATGGATAAAAACAAGCTTACCTAGCAAGTTCGTGATGGACTCTCGAAGAGCGCCTTCTTTTTTGTCAGCTATGATGGCAGCTTCGCGTCTGGCTTCTTGCTCGTCTTTCATCTTATTCTTCAGCTTCTTTAGCTCATCCTTTAGCAGGGTATTCTTAGTCTAAGCTTCGGCCGTAAGCTTATTGGCTTCCAACACCTGATCAGCCGAAATCTTGACGGCCTTGCGAAGCTGGACGTTCTCGGATTCCAGTCGGGTGAATTGATCAGCAAAGTATGTTACAACGCCAACTGTAGCAAAAATTGGTTGCGAGGAAGAAAATGAAAAGTTGTGACAGATTGTGGGGGAAATAAAATTCCAATTAATCCAAAAATCATTCATCGGCTTGGAAGAAAAAAAAGGTATTGTGTCGAAAGATATACTCACATGATCACGACTGATTGGAGGGACGGAGGCACCGACAGAACGATTAAACTTCGACACAGGAACCTTGGCCACAACTATTCTTGGAGGTGGCGTTGGCTCGGCAGTCGAAGGATTTGACTCCTTTGCTGATTCAGTTCTTTCAGATAATAATTTTGCCCTCTTGGCAAGAGGAACTTCATCATCGTCATCAGAACTGCTCGAGGACAAGATCACGTATCAGATAGGTTAAAGGAATTTGGCTGCAGAGGAAAAGTGGAAACTTACAGATCTAAGTCATCTTCGGTAACGAAGAAGCCTCCTGAGCTCTTTGTAGCTGGAGGAGGCGACGCAGTTACATTAGCATCATCATCTTGTCCGTAAGGACTCGATTCAGCAGTTGTCATCAAGTCTTCATTGATCCTCCTGCGCCGCATAGACTTTGTACGAGCATCATCCTCGGGCTTCGTCACTTTGGATGTCGATGTCCTCAAGAGCGTGTTGCCCGTCTTCGGTTTCCTCCAAATCATCATCATCCTCTAGTTCTACCCCACTTTTGGGTGTAGGAGAATAACATTGAACAACGGTGGAAGCCTGTCGACAGATAAAAAAAGGGGGGCTATCAAGTTCGGATGAAGAAATAGAAACAAACTTTGAAGTAAATGCAAGGAAAATTACCTCGGCGGGAAGGTGCTTAAAATCAAAAGGAGGGCGGGCCGAAGTCAGAACAATATTGTCCTTCTGGCTGAGTCGAGTGAGGCGCCGTACCTCGTCGCGGAGTTCTTCGTCAGACAGGTTGACTGAGCTGACCCTTGACTTGTCGCTGTCACCAGTATACATCCACAGCTGGTGAGGCCGAGACATTAGTGGTTGCACCTGATGTTTTAGAAATACTGAGACCACCTCGGTACCACACATCGTCAGACCTCGTGCATTCTTCAGGTCCATGACCTTTCTATACAGGTGGTCGGCTATGGTACTTTCTTCGGCAGTCAAAGCGTGCCGCCAGGATTTCTTCGGCGTAGCCAAGGAGACATCTTCGAACGGAGGGAGGTTGGAGCACCGACCGAACATTGGGATGTCTCTCAGATAAAACCATTTATGTCGCCAGCCCTGGACTAATTCCTTCATCGGGTAATCGAAATAAATGACCTCTTTTCTAACGACAAAGCCGACGCCGCCAACAACGGGAGGACCGTCGTTGCCATTGTGGCGTTTGACGTAGAAGATCTTCCTCCATAAGCCCCAATGGGGATTGATACGTCTCAAACGTATCTATAATTTCTTATGTTCCATGCTACTTTTATGATGATACTCACATGTTTTATACACATTATATGTCATTATTATGCATTTTCCGACACTAACCTATTGACGAGATGCCGAAGAGCCGATTGTCTGTTTTCTGCTGTTTTTGGTTTCAGAAATCCTAGTAAGGAAATATTCTCGGAATTGGACGAAATCAACGCCCAGTGTCCTATTTTTGCACGAATCTTCCAGAAGTCCGAATAGGAAACGAAGTGGGGCCACGGGGCGATGACACAACAAGGCGGCGCGGCCTGGGCCCTGGCCGCGCCAGCCTATTGTGTGGGGCCCTCGTGACGCCCCTTGACCTGCCCTTCCGCCTACTTAAAGCCTTCGTCGCGAAACCCCCAGTACCGAGAGCCACGATACGGAAAACCTTCCAGAGACGCCGCCGCCGCCAATCCCATCTCGGGGGATTTAGGAGATCGCCTCCGGCACCCTGCCGGAGAGGGGAATCATCTCCCGGAGGTGTCTTCATCGCCATGATCGCCTCCGGATCGATGTGTGAGTAGTTCACCCCTGGACTATGGGTCCATAGTAGTAGCTAGATGGTCGTCTTCTCCTCATTGTGCTATCATGTTAGATCTTGTGAGCTGCCTATCATGATCAAGATCATCTATCTGTAATCGTTCATGTTGTGTTTGTTGGGATCCGATGAATATTGAATACTATGTCAAGTTGATTATCAATCTATCATATATGTTATTTATGTTCTTGCATGATCTCCGTTGCTAGTAGAGGCTCTGGCCAAGTTGATACTTGTGACTCCAAGACGGAGTATTTATGCTCGATAGTGGGTTCATGCCTCCATTAAATCCGGGACGAGTGACGAAAGTTCTAAGGTTGTGGATGTGCTGTTGCCACTAGGGATAAAACATCGATGCTTTGTCTAAGGATATTTGTGTTGATTACATTACGCACCATACTTAATGCAATTGTCTGTTGTTTGCAACTTAATACCGGAAGGGGTTCGGATGATAACCTCGAAAGTGGACTTTTTAGGCATAGATGCATGCTGGATAGCGGTCTATGTACTTTGTCGTAATGCCCCGATTAAATCTCATAGTACTCATCATGATATATGTATGTGCATTGTTATGCCTTCTTTATTTGTCAATTGCCCAACCGTAATTTGTTCACCCAACATCTGCTTATCTTATGGGAGAGACACCACTAGTGATCCGTGGACCCCGGTCCTATTCTTTACATCCGAAATACAATCTGCCGCAATTGTTCTTTACTGTTCTTCGCAAACAACCATCATCATCCACACTATATATCTAATCCTTTGTTTACAGCAAGCCGGTGAGATTGACAACCTCACTGTTACGTTGGGGCAAAGTTTTGTGATTGTGTTGTGCAGGTTCCACGTTGGCGCCGGAATCCCTGGTGTTGCGCCGCACTACACTCCGCCGCCATCAACCTTCAACGTGCTTCTTGACTCCTACTGGTTCGATTAAACCTTGGTTTCTTACTGAGGGAAACTTGCTGCTCTACGCATCACACCTTCCTCTTGGGGTTCCCAACGGACGTGTCAACTACACGCATCAAGCAAATTTCTGGCGCCGTTGCCGGGGAGATCAAGACACACTGCAAGGGGAGTCTTCCACTTCCAATCTCTTTACTTTGTTTGTGTCTTGCTTTGTTTTATTTTATTTACTGCTTTGTTTGCTTCTTATATCAAAAACACACAAAAAATTAGTTGCTAGTTTTACTTTATTTACTGTTTTGCTCTCTATATCAAAAACACAAAAAAATTAGTTACTTGCATTTACTTTATTTAGTTTGCTTTATTTACTACTGCTAAAATGGGTACTGTTGAGAATACTAAGTTGTGTGACTTCACTAGCACAAATAATAATGATTTCCTATGCACACCTATTGCTCCACCTACTACTACAGCAGAATTCTTTGAAATTAAACCTCGCTTTACTTGAATCTTGTTATGAGAGAGCAATTTTCCGGTGTTAGTTCCGATGATGCTGCTGCCCATCTTAATAATTTTGTTGAACTATGTGAAATGCAAAAGTATAAGGATGTAGATGGTGACATTATAAAATTAAAATTGTTTCCTTTCTCTTTAAGAGGAAGAGCTAAAGATTGGTTGCTATCTCTCGCCTAGAAATAGTATTGATTCATGGACTAAATGTAAAGATGCTTTTATTGGTAGATATTATCCTCCTGCTAAAATTATATCTTTGAGAAGTAGCATAATGAATTTCAAGCAATTAGATAATGAACATGTTGCTCAAGCATGGGAGAGAATGAAATCTTTGGTAAAGAATTGCCCAACCCATGGATCGACTACTTGGATGATCATCCAAACCTTTTATGCAGGATTGAATTTTTCTTCGCGGAACCTATTGAATTCAGCTGCTGGAGGTACCTTTATGTCCATCACTTTGGGGGTGGCAACAAAGCTTCTTGATGATATGATGACAAATTACTCTGAATGGCACACGGAAAGAGCTCCGCAAGGTAAGAAGGTAAATTCTGTTGAAGAAACCTCCTCCTTGAGTGATAAGATTGATGCTATTATGTCTATGCTGGTGACTGGTAGATCTAATATTGATCCTAATAATGTTCCTTTAGCTTCATTGGTTGCCCAAGAAGAACATGTTGATGTGAACTTCATTAAAAATAATAATTTCAACAACAATGCTTATAGGAATAATTCTGGTAACAACTATAGGCCATATCCTTCTGCTAATGGTAATAGTTATGGTAATTCTTATGGGAATTATTACAACAATAATAGGAGTGTACCCCCTGGTCTTGAAGCCATGCTTAAAGAATTTATTAGTACACAAACTGCTTTTAACAAATCTGTTGAGGAAGAACTTGATAAAATTGATATTCTTGCTTCTAAGGTTGATAGTCTTGCCTCTGATGTTGATCTTTTAAAATTGAAAGTTATGCCTAATAAGGATATTGATAATAAGATTTTTACTACAGCAAATGCCATCCAAGTTCGAATTAATGAGAATATTAGATTGATGGCTGAATTGCATGCTAGGTGGGAAAGAGAAGAAAATGAAAAACTAGCTAAAGAGAATAATGTAGCTAAAGTTTGGACTATTACCAACACTAGTAATGTTAATGATTCACATGTTGCTACACCTCCTACTATCAATGTTAAAATAATTGGTGTTGGCAATGTTACTACTCCTAGTGCAAAGCGTGCAAAATTACCTGAAACTGCTAGAACTGCTGAAACTGATAAAACTGCCGAAATTTTTCAAAATATTGGGGATAATGATCCCATTGCTGTAGATCATAATGGTTTAGACTTTGATGATTGTCACATCTCTGAAGTTATAAAGTTCTTACAAAAACTTGCTAAAAGTCCCAATGCTAGTGCTATAAATTTGGCCTTTACAAAACATATTACAAATGCTCTCATAAAAGCTAGAGAAGAGAAACTAAAACTTGAAACTTCTATTCCTAGGAAGTTAGAAGATGGTTGGGAGCCCATCATTAAGATGAGGGTCAATGATTTTGATTGTATTGCTTTATGTGATCTTGGTGCGAGTATTTCTTTTATGCCTAAGAAAATTTATGATATGCTTGACTTGCCACCATTGAAAAATTGTTATTTGGATGTTAATCTTGTTGATAATGCTATAAAGAAACCTTTGGGGAGGATTGATAATGTTCGTATTATGGTTAACAATAACCTTGTCCCCGTTGATTTTGTTGTCTTGGATATTGAATGCAATGCATCTTGTCCCATTATATTGGGAAGACCTTTTCTTCGAACTGTTGGTGCCACCATTGATATGAAGGAAGGTAATATTAAATATCAATTTCCTCTCAAGAAAGGTGTGGAACACTTCCCTAGAAAGAGAATGAAGTTACCTTATGATTCTATTATTATAACAAATTATGATGTTGATGCTTCGTCTCTTGACATTACTTGATACACACTTTCTGCGCCTAGCTGAAAGACGTTAAAGAAAAGCGCTTATGGGAGACAACCCATTATTTTACTTCTGCATTTTGTTTTATATTTGAGTCTTGGAAGTTGTTTACTACTGTAGCAACCTCTCCTTATCTTTATTTTAATGCATTGTTGTGCCAAGTAAAGTCTTTGATAGTAAAGCCAATACTAGATTTGGATTGCTGCGCAGGACCAGATTTCTTGCTGTCACGAATTTGAGCAGTAGTCCCTGTAGAAAAATCAAAAAAATCTGCCAATTTACTTGCGTGATCCTCAGATATGTACGCAACTTTCATTCAATTTGGGCATTTTCATCTGAACAAGTCTGGTGCCACTTTAAAATTCGTCTTTACGAACTGTTCTGTTTTGACAGATTCTGCCTTTTATTTCGCATTGCCTGTTTTGCTATGTTTGATGGATTTCTTTGTTCCATTAACTTTCAGTAGCTTTGTGCAATGTCCAGAAGTGTTAAGAATGATTATGTCACCTCTGAATATATGAATTATGCACTGACCCTCTAATGAGTTTGTTTCAAGTTTGGTGTGGAGTGATACGTCTCCGACGTATCGATAATTTCTTATGTTCTATGCCATATTATTGATGATACCTACATGTTTTATGCACACTTTATGTCATATTCGTGCATTTTCTGGAACTAACCTATTAACAAGATGCCGAAGTGCCGCTTGCTGTTTTCTCGCTGTTTTTGGTTTCGAAATCCTAGTAACGAAATATTCTCGGAATTGGACGAAATTAAAGCCCGGGGGCCTATTTTCTCACGAAGCTTCCGAAGTCCGAAGGAGAGACGAAGAGGGGCCACGGAGGGGCCACACCATAGGGCGGCGCGGCCCCCTTGGCCGCGCGGCCTCGTGGTGTGGGGCCCCGTGCCGCCTCTTGACCTACCCTTCCGCCTACAAATAGCCTCCGTGACGAAACCCCCGGTACCGAGAGCCACGATACGGAAAACCTTACTGAGACGCCGTCGCCGCCGATCCCATCTCGGGGGATCCAGGAGATCGCCTCCGGCACCCTGCCGGAGAGGGGAATCATCTCCCGGAGGACTCTACGCCGCCATGGTCGCCTCCGGTGTGATGAGTGAGTAGTCTACCCCTGGACTATGGGTCCATAGCAGTAGCTAGATGGTTGTCTTCTCCCCATTGTGCTATCATTGTCGGATCTTGTGAGCTGCCTAACATGATCAAGATCATCTATCTGTAATTCTATATGTTGTGTTTGTCGGGATCCGATGGATAGAGAATACTATGTCATGTTAATTATCAAGTTATTATACATGTGTTGTTTATGATCTTGCATGCTCTCTGTTTCTAGTAGAGGCTCTGGCCAAGTTTTTACTTTTAACTCCAAGAGGGAGTACTTATGCTCGATAGTGGGTTCATGCCTGCATTGACACCTGGGACAGTGACAGAAAGTTCTAAGGTTGTGTTGTGCTGCTGCCACTAGGGATAAAACATTGGCGCTATGTCCGAGGATGTAGTTGTTGATTACATTACGCACCATACTTATGCAATTGTCTGTTGCTTTGCAACTTAATACTGGAGGGGGTTCGGATGATAACCTGAAGGTGGACTTTTTAGGCATAGATGCAGTTGGATGGCGGTCTATGTACTTTGTCGTAATGCCCAATTAAATCTCACTATACTTATCATGTCATGTATGTGCATTGTTATGCCCTCTCTATTTGTCAATTTCCCGACTGTAATTTGTTCACCCAACATGCTTTTATCTTATGGGAGAGACACCTCTAGTGAACTGTGGACCCCGGTCCATTCTTTAACACTCGAAATACAAATCTGCTTGCAATACTTGTTTCTACTGTTTTCTCTGCAAACAATCATCTTCCACACAATACGGTTAATCCTTTGTTACAGCAAGCCGGTGAGATTGACAACCTCACTGTTTCGTTGGGGCAAAGTACTTTGGTTGTGTTGTGCAGGTTCCACGTTGGCGCCGGAATCTCTGGTGTTGCGCCGCACTACATCCCGCCGCCATCAACCTTCAACGTGCTTCTTGGCTCCTCCTGGTTCGATAAACCTTGGTTTCTTTCCGAGGGAAAACTTGCTGCTGTGCGCATCATACCTTCCTCTTGGGGTTGCCCAACGAACGTGTGAAATACACGCCATCAAGCATATTTTCTGGCGCCGTTGCCGGGGAGATCAAGACACGCTGCAAGGGGAGTCTCCACTTCTCAATCTCTTTACTTTGTTTTTGTCTTGCTTTATTTTATTTACTACTTTGTTTGCTGCATTATATCAAAACACAAAAAATTAGTTGCTAGCTTTACTTTATTTACTGTCTTGTTTGCTATATCGAAAACACAAAAAAATTAGTTTACTTGCATTTACTTTATGTAGTTTGCTTTATTGTCTTGTACTCAATATTAAAAAATACAAAAAATATATTTAGTTACTTTTGTCACCATGTCTAGCTCTGAACCTGTTACTTCTTCGCCTGAAGAATTAGTTTTCACTTTTAAACAAGGGGATGAGGAGAGTTTTAAGGATGCTTGGTCTAGAATTTTTACTTCTTATCGTGAAACTGAACCTCAAATGACTCTAAGTTTGCTCCTTAGTAATTTTTATTTTGGTCTTATGGTTCGCTATAGATATGCTTTGGATACTTTAGTGGGAGGAGATTTCCTCCATTGCAATGGGGATCAAGCTTTTAATGCCATAAAGAAGTTGGTTGCATCACATGATTCGGCTAATAATTTTGATTCAGCCCTTATCAGCATTCATAATAGATTAAATACTCTTGAGACAAGTGCATCTCGCTTAAATGAAAATTATGGATACATTCGTAACCGTCTTGATCAAGTTTTAGTGAACTCTGAACTTTCATTATGGGATCCTGTTGTTAAAATTGTTATCGGTGATCGAACTCTTCATGCCTCATTGTGATATTATGTATGAATTTTGCCTTATGCCCGAAAGCATTTATAAATCTTTGAAACTTTGGGGAGTCGATGAAGGAGGAGAAGAGATAACTCTCATTGATAACTCTATTATAATTCCTAAGGGAGTAGCTGCAGGTGTGCATACAACCATTCTTGGAAGAACAATATCCATTGATTATCTTGTTATTGAAACAGGAAAAATCATACTTGGGAGATCCCTGTTGAAACTATTGGGAGCAGTCATTGATGTGGGAAAAGGTACTCTGAAATTCACCTCTATGCCAGGGGGAAATCATATATTCCCTAAACCAAAGGGAAGGAAAAACAATAAGAAAGGTAAGTGTAAAGCCCAAGGTAAGGTTGACGCACCACCCTTCGATAATACTTGAGATGCACTTTCTGCGCCTAGCTGAAAGGCGTTAAAGAAAAGCGCTTATGGGAGACAACCCATGTTTTTACTACAGTATTTTTGTTTTATATTTGTGTCTTGGAAGTTGTTTACTACTGTAGCAACCTCTCCTTATCTTAGTTTTATGTTTTGTTGTGCCAAGTAAAGTCTTTGATAGAAAAGTAAGTACTAGATTTGGATTACTGCGCAGAAACAGATTTCTTTGCTGTCACGAATCTGGGTCTAATTCTCTGTAGGTAACTCAGAAAATTATGCCAATTTACGTGAGTGATCCTCAGATATGTACGCAACTTTCATTCAATTTGAGCATTTTCGTTTGAGCAAGTCTGGTGGCCTAATAAAATCCATCTTTACGGACTGTTCTGTTTTGACAGATTCTATCTTTTATTTCGCATTGCCTCTTTTGCTATGTTGGATGAATTTCTTTGATCCATTAATGTCCAGTAGCTTTATGCAATGTCCAGAAGTGTTAAGAATGATTGTGTCACCTCTGAACATGTGAATTTTTATTATGCACTAACCCTCTAATGAGTTGTTTCGAGTTTGGTGTGGAGGAAGTTTTCAAGGATCAAGAGAGGAGTATGATGCAATATGATTAAGGAGAGTGAAAGCTCTAAGCTTGGGGATGCCCCGGTGGTTCACCCCTGCATATATTAAGAAGACTCAAGCGTCTAAGCTTGGGGATGCCCAAGGCATCCCCTTCTTCATCGACAACATTATCGGGTTCCTCCCCCGAAACTATATTTTTATTCGGCCACATCTTATGTACTTTGCTTGGAGCGTCGGTTTGTTTTTGTTTTTTGTTTTGTTTGAATAAAATGGATCCTAGCATTCACTTTGTGGGAGAGAGACACGCTCCGCTGTTGCATATGGACAAATATGTCCTTAGGTTCTACTCATAGTATTCATGGCGAAGTTTCTCCTTCGTTAAATTGTTATATGGTTGGAATTGGAAAATGCTACATGTAGTAACTCTAAAATGTCTTGGATAATTTGATACTTGGCAATTGTTGTGCTCATGATTAAGCTCTTGCATCATATACTTTGCACCCATTAATGAAGAAATACTTACAGCTTGTTAATTTGGTTTGCATATTTGGTTTCTCTAGAGTCTAGATAACATCTAGTATTGAGTTTTGAACAACAAGGAAGACGGTATGGAGTCTTATAATGTTTGCCATATGTCTTTTATGTGAGTTTTGCTATACCGTTCATCCTTGTGTTTGTTTCAAATAACCTTGCTAGCCTAAACCTTGTATCGAGAGGGAATACTTCTCATGCATCCAAAATACTTGAGCCAACCACTATGCCATTTGTGTCCACCATACCTACCTACTACATGGTATTTATCCGCCATTCCAAAGTAAATTGCTTGAGTGCTACCTTTAAAATTCCATCATTCACCTTTGCAATATATAGCTCATGGGACAAATAGCTTAAAAACTATTGTAGCATTGAATATGTACTTATGCACTTTATCTCTTATTAAGTTGCTTGTTGAGCGGTAACCATGTTTCGGGGACGCCATCAACTATTCCTTGTTGGATATCATGTGAGTTGCTATGCATGTCCGTCTTGTCCGAAGCAAGAGAGATCTACCACCTTCATGGTTGGAGCATGCATATTGTTAGAGAAGAACTTTGGGCCGCTAACTAAAGCCATGATTCATGGTGGAAGTTTCAGTTTGGACACATATCCTCAATCTCATATGAGAATAATAATTGTTGCCACATGCTTATGCATAAAAGAGGAGTCCATTATCTGTTGTCCATGTTGTCCCGGTATGGATGTCTAAGTTGAGAATAATCAAAAGCGAGAAATCCAAAATGCGAGCTTTCTCCTTAGACCTTTGTACAGGCGGCATGGAGGTACCCCATTGTGACACTTGGTCAAAACATGTGCATTGCAAAGATCCGGTAGTCCAAGTTAATTAGGACAAGGTGCGGGCACTATTAGTATACTATGCATGAGACTTGCAACTTGTAAGATATAATGTACATAACTCATATGCTTTATTACTACCGTTGACAAAATTGTTTCATGTTTTCAAAATAAAAGCTCTAGCACAAATATAGCAATCGATGCTTTCCTCTTTGAAGGACCATTCTCTTTACTTCTATGTTGAGTCAGTTCACCTATCTCTCTCCACCTCAAGAAGCAAACACTTGTGTGAACCGTGCATTGATTCCTACATACTTGCATATTGTACTTGTTATATTACTATATGTTGACTATTATCCATGAGATATACATGTTACAAGTTGAAAGCAACCGCTGAAACTTAATCTTCCTTTGTGTTGCTTCAATACCTTTAGTTTGATTTATTGCTTTATGAGTTAACTCTTATGCAAGACTTATTAATACTTGTCTTGAAGTACTATTCATGAAAAGTCTTTGTTATATGATTCACCTGTTTACTCATGTCATCACCATTGTTATGATCGCTGCATCCACTACATATGTTTACAAATAGTATGATCAAGGTTATGATGGCATATCACTTCAGAAATTATCTTTGTTATCGTTTTACCTGCTCGGGACGAGCAGAACTAAGCTTGGGGATGCTTGATACGTCTCCGACGTATCGATAATTTCTTATGTTCTATGCCATATTATTGATGATACCTACATGTTTTATGCACACTTTATGTCATATTCGTGCATTTTCTGGAACTAACCTATTAACAAGATGCCGAAGTGCCGATTCTGTCGTTTCTCGCTGTTTTTGGTTTCAGAAATCCTAGTAACGAAATATTCTCTGAATTGGACGAAATTAAAGCCCAGGGGCCTATTTTCTCACGAAGCTTCCGGAAGTCCGAAGGAGAGACGAAGAGGGGCCACGGAGGGGCCACACCATAGGGCGGCGCGGCCCCCCTTGGCCGCGCGGCCTCGTGGTGTGGGGCCCCGTGCCGCCTCTTGACCTACCCTTCCGCCTACAAATAGCCTCCGTGACGAAACCCCCGCATCGAGAGCCACGATACGGAAAACCTTATCGAGACGCCGTCGCCGCCGATCCCATCTCGGGGGATCCAGGAGATCGCCTCCGGCACCCTGCCGGAGAGGGGAATCATCTCCCGGAGGACTCTACGCCGCCATGGTCGCCTCCGGTGTGATGAGTGAGTAGTCTACCCCTGGACTATGGGTCCATAGCAGTAGCTAGATGGTTGTCTTCTCCCCATTGTGCTATCATTGTCGGATCTTGTGAGCTGCCTAACATGATCAAGATCATCTATCCGTAATTCTATATGTTGTGTTTGTCGGGATCCGATGGATAGAGAATACTATGTCATGTTAATTATCAAGTTATTATACATGTGTTGTTTATGATCTTGCATGCTCTCCGTTTCTAGTAGAGGCTCTGGCCAAGTTTTTACTTTTAACTCCAAGAGGGAGTACTTATGCTCGATAGTGGGTTCATGCCCGCATTGACACCGGGACGGTGATGAAAGTTCTAAGGTTGTGTTGTGCTGTTGCCACTAGGGATAAAACATTGGCGCTATGTCCGAGGATGTAGTTGTTGATTACATTATGCACCATACTTAATGCAATTGTCTGTTGCTTTGCAACTTAATACCTGGAGGGGTTCGGATGATAACTCCGAAGGTGGACTTTTTAGGCATAGATGCAGTTGGATGGCGGTCTATGTACTTTGTCGTAATGCCCAATTAAATCTCACTATACTTATCATGTCATGTATGTGCATTGTTATGCCCTCTCTATTTGTCAATTGCCCGACTGTAATTTGGTCACCCAACATGCTTTTATCTTATGGGAGAGACACCTCTAGTGAACTGTGGACCCCGGTCCATTCTTTAACACTGAAATACAAATCTGCTGTAATACTTGTTTTACTGTTTTCTCTGCAAACAATCATCTTCCACACAATACGGTTAATCCTTTGTTACAGCAAGCCGGTGAGATTGACAACCTCATCTGTTTCGTTGGGGCAAAGTACTTTGGTTGTGTTGTGCAGGTTCCACGTTGGCGCCGAATCTCCGGTGTTGCGCCGCACTACATCCCGCCGCCATCAACCTTCAACGTGCTTCTTGGCTCCTCTTGGTTCGATAAACCTTGGTTTCTTTCTGAGGGAAAACTTGCTGCTGTGCGCATCATACCTTCCTCTTGGGGTTGCCCAACGAACGTGTGAAATACACGCCATCATGGAGGAAGTTTTCAAGGGTCAAGAGAGGAGGATGATACAATATGATCAAGAAGAGTGAAAAGTCAAAGCTTGGGGATGCCCCCGTGGTTCATCCCTGCATATTTTAAGAAGACTCAAGCGTCTAAGCTTGGGGATGCCCAAGGCATCCCATCTTCATCGACAACTTATCAGGTTCCTCTAGTGAAACTATATTTTTATTCCGTCACATCTTATGTGCTTTACTTGGAGCGTCTGTTTGTTTTTATTTTTGTTTTTGTTTGAATAAAATCGGATCCTAGCATTCTTTGTTTGGGAGAGAGACACGCTCCACTGTTTCGTATGAACACATATGTTCTTAGCTTTATCTTTAATGTTCATTGCGAAAGTTGAACTATTTCATTCATTGTTATATGGTTGGAAACGGAAAATGCCGCATGTGGTAAATGGTATAATTTCTTGAATAATTTGATACTTGGCAATTGTTGTGCTCATATAATTCATGTTTAAGCTCTTGCATCATGTACCTTGTACCCATTAATGAATAACTACATAGAGCTTGTTAAAATTTGGTTTGCATGATTGATCTCTAGAGTCTAGATATTTTCTGGTTGAGGTGTTTGAACAACAAGGAGACAATATAAAGTCTTATAATAGTTACAATATGTTCATATGTGAGCTTTGCTGCACCTTTTATACTTGAGTTTGCTTCAAACAACCTTGCTAGCCTAGCCTTGTATTGAGAGGGAATTCTTCTCGTGCATCCAAATCCTTGAGCCAATAACCATGCCATTTGTGTCCACCATACCTACCTACCACATGGTATTTCTCCGCCATTCCAAAGTAAATTACTTGAGTGCTACCTTTAAAATTTCTATTCTTTGCCTTTGCAATATATAGCTCATGGGACAAATAGCTTAAAAACTATCGTGGTGAAGAATATGTACTTATGTGTCTTATTTCTTAATAAGTTGCTTGTTGAGCGGTAACCATGTTTCTGTGGACGCCATCAACCCTTTTACCTTTGTTGAATATCATGTGAGTTGCTATGCATGTTCGTCTTGTCTGAAGTAAGAGCGATTTTCATGATCAAATGGTTTGAGTATGCATACTGTTAGAGAAGAACATTGGGCCGCTAACTAAAGCCATGATTCATGGTGGAAGTTTCAGTTTGGACAATTAATCCTCAATCTCTTAAGAGAATATTAATCTGTTGTTGAATGCTTATGCATTAAAGAGGAGTCCATTATCTCGTTGTCTATGTTGTCCCGGTATGGATGTCTAAGTTGAGAATAATCAAAAGCGAGAAATCCAATGCGAGCTTTCTCCTTAGACCTTTGTACAGGCGGCATAGAGGTACCCCTTTGTGACACTTGGTTGAAACATATGCTATGCAATGATAATCCGTGTTAATCCAAGCTAATTAGGACAAGGTGCGAGCACTATTAGTATGCTATGCATCAGGCTTGCAACTTATAAGATGGCTTATACATAACACATATGCTTTATTACTACCGTTGACAAAATTGTTTCTTGTTTTCAAAATGAAAAGCTCTAGCACAAATATAGTAATCAATGCTTCCCTCTGCGAAGGGCCTATCTTTTACTTTATTGCTGAGTCAGTTTGCCTATTCTTTCTATCCTACTTGTATCAAACACTTGTATCAACAGTGTGCATTGATTCTTACATGTTTACTTATTGCACTTGTTATATTGCTTTGTGTTGACAATTATCCATGAGATATATATGTTGAAGTTGAAAGCAACCGCTGAAACTTTTATCTTCCTTTGTGTTGCTTCAATACCTTTACTTTGAATCTATTGCTTTATGAGTAACTCCTATGCAAGTCTTATTGATGCTTGTCTTGAAAGTATTATTCATGAAAAGTCTTTGCTATATGATTCATTAGTTTACTCATTATCTTCATCATTGCTTCGAATCACTGCATTCATCTCATATGCTTTACAATAGTATGATCAAGATTATGATAGCATGTCACTTCAGAAATTATCTTTGTTATCGTTTACTGATACGTCCAAAATGTATCTACTTTCCCGAACACTTTTGCTATTGTTTTGCCTCTAATTTGTGTATTTTGGATGCAACTAACACGGACTAACGCTGTTTTCAGCAGAACTGTTCTGGTGTCTCGTTTTTGTGCAGAAATCCATCTTTCAGGAAAAACCTCGGAATTTATGCGGAAGGTCCTATTTTCCCAAAATACTTACGGAGCCAGAAGGGCAAGCCAGGTGGGGGCCCGAGGGCCCCACACACTAGGCCGGCGCGACCCAGGAGGGGCCCGCGCGGCCCTAGTGTGTGGCGGCCTCGGTCGGACCCCGACGCCCTCCTTCGGACTACTTATTGCCTTCGACCTAAAAACGCACGGGGAGAAGTCGAAGTCGCCAGAAACCCTCCAGAACGCCGCCACATCGCGAAACTCCGTCTCGGGAGCCAGAAGTCTCCGTTCTGGGACTCCACCGGGACGGGGAATTGGAGGAGATCATCGCCACCATCACCACCGACGCCTCTCCATCGACCAGCCATGTTTCCCCTATCCATGTGTGAGTAATTCCCCCACTGTAGGCTGAAGGGGATGGTAGGGATTGGATGAGATTGGTCATGTAATAGTATAAGATTGTTAGGGCATAGTGCCTAGTGTCCGTAATTGGTACTTTGATGATATTGTTGCAACTTGTTATGCTTAATGCTTGTCACTAGGGCCCGAGTGTCATGATCTCAGATCTGAACATGTTATTATTTCATCATGATATTCATTGTTTATGGTCTTACCCGCAAGTTGTATACACATGTCGCTGTCCGGAACCAATGGCCCCGAAGTGACGAAATCGGGACAACCAGAGGGGATGGTAGTGATGTGAGGATCACATGTGTTCACGGAGTGTTAATGCTTTGCTCCGGTACTCTATTAAAAGGAGTACCTTAATATCCAGTAGATTCCCTTGAGGCCCGGCTGCCACCGACTGGTAGGACAAAAGATGTTGTGCAAGTTTCTCATTGCGAGCACGTACGGCTATAATTGGAACACATGCCTATTGATTGCTTTGTACTTGGACACTGTTTTATTATTATCTGCAAATGCCCTGCTTGATTGTTACATGAGTTTCTCTCATCCATGCAACGCCCGTTATCCGTCCCCGTGCCTACGAGTATTTTAATCCTGCTGTTTACTATAATCACTACTGCTGTCTCTCGTTACTCTGCTGTCGTTATTTCACTACTGCTACTGCTATAAAACTGTTACTACTGATAAACTCTTGCGAGCAAGTCTGTTTCCAGGTGCAGCTGAATTGACAACTCCGCTGTTAAGGCTTTCAAGTATTCTTTGTCTCCCCTTGTGCCGAATCAATAAATTGGGTTTTACTACCCGCGAAGACTGTTGTGATCCCCTATACTTGTGGGTTATCATTTACCTACTCGAGGGCGAGTAGGAACTAAGCTTGGGGATGCTTGATACGTCTCAAACGTATCTATAATTTCTTATGTTCCATGCTACTTTTATGATGATACTCACATGTTTTATACACATTATATGTCATTATTATGCATTTTCCGGCACTAACCTATTGACGATGCCGAAGAGCCAGTTGCTGTTTTCTACTGTTTTTGGTTTCAGAAATCCTAGTAAGGAAATATTCTCGGAATTGGACGAAATCAATGCCCAGGGTCCTATTTTTGCACGAAGCTTCCAGAAGTCCGAATAGGAAACAAAGTGGGGCCACGGGGCGACGACACAACAAGGCGGCGCCGCCTGGGCCCTGGCCGCGCCAGCCTGTTGTGTGGGGCCCTCGTGACGCCCCTTGACCTGCCCTTCCGCCTACTTAAAGCCTTCGTCGCGAAACCCCCAGTACCGAGAGCCACGATATGGAAAACCTTCCAGAGACGCCGCCGCCGCCAATCCCATCTCGGGGGCACCCTGCCGGAGAGGGGAATCATCTCCCGGAGGTCGCTTCATCGCCATGATCGCCTCCGGATCGATGTGTGAGTAGTTCACCCCTGGACTATGGGTCCATAGCAGTAGCTAGATGATCATCTTCTCCTCATTGTGCTATCATGTTAGATCTTGTGAGCTGCCTATCATGATCAAGATCATCTATCTGTAATCCTTCATGTTGTGTTTGTTGGGATCCGATGAATATTGAATACTATCTCAAGTTGATTATTGATACGTCTCCGACGTATCGATAATTTCTTATGTTCCATGCCACATTATTGATGATATCTACATGTTTTATGCATACTTTATGTCATATTTATGCGTTTTCCGGAACTAACCTATTAACGAGATGCCGAAGGGCCAGTTGATGTTTTCTGCTGTTTTTGGTTTCGAAATCCTAGTAAGGAAATATTCTCGGAATCGGACGAAATCAACGCCCAGCATCTTAGGATCACGCGAAGCTTCCGGAACACCCGAGAGAGGCCGGAGGGGGCCACAGGCCCACCAAGCAATGAGGCCGGCGCGGCCAAGGGGGGGCCCGCGCCCCCCTGTTGTGTCGTCGCCTCGTTGACCTTCCGACGCCGCCTCTTCGCCTATATAAAGGTCCCTGACCTAAAACACGAGACGGAAAAGCCACGTTCGACGAAACCAGAGAAAACCTTCCAGAGCCGCCGCCATCGCGAAGCCAAGACCTGGGGGACAGGAGTCTCTGTTCCGGCACGCCGCCGGGACGGGGAAGTGCCCCCGGAAGGCTCCTCCATCGTCACCACCGCCATCTTCATCAACGCTGCTGTCTCCCATGAGGAGGGAGTAGTTCTCCATCGAGGCTCGGGGCTGTACTCGGTAGCTATGTGGTTAATCTCTCTCCTATGTGCTTCAATACAATAATCTCATGAGCTGCCTTACATGATTGAGATTCATATGATGATGCTTGTAATCTAGATGTCATTATGCTAGTCAAGTGGATTTTACTTATGTGATCTCCAGGAGACTCCTTGTCCCACGTGTGTAAAGGTGACGAGTGTGTGCACCGTGTGGGTCTCTTAGGCTATATTTCATGTAATACTTATTCATCTGTTATGAATGGCATAGTGAAGTGCTTATTTATATCTCTTTATGATTGCAATGTGTTTGGTATCACAATATATCCGTGTGCTACTCTAGTGATGTTATTAAAGTAGTTTATTCCTCCCGCACGGTGTAATGGTGACAAGTGTGTGCATCGTGTAGTACTTGGCGTAGGCTATGATTGTGATCTCTTGTAGATTATGAAGTTAACTATTGCTATGATGGTATTGATGTGATCTATTCCTCCTTTCGTAGTGTGAAGGTGACAGTAGTGCATGCTATGTTAGTACTTGGTTTGGTTATGTTGATCTGTCATGCACTCTAAGGTTATTTAAATATGAACATCGAATATTGTGGAGCTTGTTAACTCCGGCATTGAGGGTTCGTGTAATACTACACAGTTAGTGGTGTCCATCATCCAACAAGAGGGTGTAGAGTCTAGCATCTATCTATTTATTCTGTTATGTGATCAATGTTGAGAGTGTCCACTAGTGAAAGTATGATCCCTAGGCCTTGTTCCTAAATACTGCTATCGCTGCTTGTTTACTGTTTTACTGCATCTTTACTTCCTGCAATATTAATACCATCAACTGCATGCCAGCAAGCATTTTCTGGCGCCGTTACTACTGCTTATATTTATTCATACCACCTGTATTTCACTATCTCTTCGCCGAACTAGTGCACCTATTAGGTGTGTTGGGGACACGAGAGACTTCTTTCTTTGTGGTTGCAGGGTTGCATGAGAGGGATATCTTTGACCTCTTCCTCCCTGAGTTCGATAAACCTTGGGTGATCCACTTAAGGGAAACTTGCTGCTGTTCTACAAACCTCTGCTCTTGGAGGCCCAACACTGTCTACAAGAATAGAAGCACCCGTAAACATCAATTATCAATATGTCATATATGTTATTTATGTTCTTGCATGATCTCCGTTGCTAGTAGAGGCTCTGGCCAAGTTGATACTTGTGACTCCAAGAGGGAGTATTTATGCTCGATAGTGGGTTCATGCCTCCATTAAATCTGGGACAGTGACAGAAAAGTTCTAAGGTTGTGGATGTGTTGTTGCCACTAGGGATAAAACATCGATGCTTTGTCTAAGGATATTTGTGTTGATTACATTACGCACCATACTTAATGCAATTGTCTGTTGTTTGCAACTTAATACTGGAAGGGGTTCGGATGATAACCTGAAAGTGGACTTTTTAGGCATAGATGCATGCTCGGATAGCGGTCTATGTACTTTGTCGTAATGCCCCGATTAAATCTCATAGTACTCATCATGATATATGTATGTGCATTGTTATGCCTTCTTTATTTGTCAATTGCCCAACTGTAATTTGTTCACCCAACATCTGCTTATCTTATGGGAGAGACACCACTAGTGATCTGTGGACCCCGGTCCTATTCTTTACATCTAAAATACAATCTGCTGCAATTGTTCTTTACTGTTCTTCGCAAACAACCATCATCATCCACACTATACATCTAATCCTTTGTTTACAGCAAGCCGGTGAGATTGACAACCTCACTGTTACGTTGGGGCAAAGTTCTGTGATTGTGTTGTGCAGGTTCCACGTTGGCGCCGGAATTATTGCTTTGATTTATTGCTTTATGAGTTAACTCTTATGCAAGAGTACTTATTGATGCTTGTCTTGAAGTACTATTCATGAAAAGTCTTTGCTTTATGATTCAGTTGTTTACTCATGTCATTACCATTGTTTTGATCGCTGCATTCATTACATATGTTTACAATAGTATGATCAAGGTTATGATGGCATGTCACTCCAGAAATTATCTTTGTTATCGTTCACCTGCTCGGGACGAGCATGAACTAAGCTTGGGGATGCTGATACGTCTCCGACGTATCGATAATTTCTTATGTTCCATGCCACATTATTGATGATATCTACATGTTTTATGCATACTTTATGTCATATTTATGCATTTTATGGAACTAACCTATTGACGAGATGCCGAAGGGCCAGTTGCTGTTTTCTGCTGTTTTTGGTTTCACAAATCCTAGTAAAGAAATATTCTCGAATCGGACGAAATCAAGGCCCAGCATCCTATTTTTCCACGAAGCTTCCAGAACACCCGAGAGTCGCCGAGGGGGCCACTGGGCCCCAGACGATATCCCGGCGCGGCCTAGGGGTAGCCCGTGCCCCCTAGTGTGTCACCGCCTCGTCGCCTCTCCGACTCCGCCTCTTCGCCTATAAAAAGGTCCCTGACCTAAAACTTCGAAAAAAAAGACACGGTACGAGAAACCTTCCAGAGCCGCCGCCATCGCGAAGCCAAGATCTGGGGGACAGGAGTCTCTGTTCCGGCACGCCGCCGGGACGGGGAAGTGCCCCCGGAAGGCTCCTCCATCGACACCACCGCCATCTCCATCAACGCTCGCTGTCTCCCATGAGGAGGAGTAGTTCTCCATCGAGGCTCGGGGCTGTACCGGTAGCTATGTGGTTAATCTCTCTCCTATGTGCTTCAATACAATAATCTCATGAGCTGCCTTACATGATTGAGATTCATATGATGATGCTTGTAATCTAGATGTCATTGTGCTAGTCAAGTGGATTTTACTTATGTGATCTCCGGAGACTCCTTGTCCCACGTGTGTAAAGGTGACGAGTGTGTGCATCGTGTGGGTCTCTTAGGCTATATTTCATGGAATACTTATTCATCGTTATGAATGGCATAGTGAAGTGCTTATTTATATCCCTTTATGATTGCAATGTGTTTTGTATCACAATTTATCCATGTGCTACTCTAGTGATGTTATTAAAGTAGTTTATTCCTCCTGCACGGTGTAATGGTGACAGTGTGTGCATCGTGTTAGTACTTGGCGTAGGCTATGATTGTGATCTCTCGTAGATTATGAAGATAACTATTGCTATGATAGTATTGATGTGATCTATTCCTCCTTTCGTAGTGTGAAGGTGACAGTGTGCATGCTATGTTAGTACTTGGTTTGGTTATGTTGATCTGTCATGCACTCTAAGGTTATTTAAACATGAACATTGAATATTGTGGAGCTTGTTAACTCCGGCATTGAGTGTTCGTGTAATCCTACACAGTTAGCGGTGTTCATCATCCAACAAGAGGGTGTAGAGTCTAGCATCCATCTATTTATTCTGTTATGTGATCAATGTTGAGAGTGTCCACTAGTGAAAATATGATCCCTAGGCCTTGTTCCTAAATACTGCTATCGCTGCTTGTTTACTGTTTTACTGCATCTGTACTTCCTACAATATTACCACCATCAACCACACGCCGAGTAAGCACTTTTCACAGCGCCGTTACTACTGCTCATACTTATTCATACCACCCGTATTTCACTATCTCTTCGCCGAACTAGTGCACCTATTAGGTGTGTTGGGGATACAAGAGACTTCTTACTTTGTGGTTGCGGGGTTGCATGAGAGGGATATCTTTGACCTCTTCCTCCCTGAGTTCGATAAACCTTGGGTGATCCACTTAAGGGAAACTTGCTGCTGTTCTACAAACCTCTGCTCTTGGAGGCCCAACACTGTCTACAAGAATAGAAGCTCCCGTAGACATCACCCATTACTCCCACTACGTGCGGAAATCGAGGAGGTGCCTCGGTCAATGCACAAGCACTAGTCATTTCCTAACTAACCGCGCATAAGTAGGGTGTGCCCGTCAGGTCGTGTCCTATCAATCAGGCCACATCAGTGGCTACGTCATCAGTGACGTCACGATAAGTATCCACTCTGCATGAAGCATCCGAAGGAAACTAAAAACTATCGAGTGGATCGGTCTGAGTCTACACACGTATGCAAGCATCTGTGCCTAGACTCGGGTGCTACTCCCATCGGGAGCGCTGAACACGCACCCGATAGATTTTAGACACGAAGGATTATTTGCGCGGCCCAGAATCATGCCCGGGGACTTGATTCTGTGTAGGGTGACGTTGTTTTGCTATCGGAAGTTAACTGGTAAAACCGGACACGTTACTCGATATCCTTTATGTACTAAATCTTGCTTGGAAGATATAAAGACCCGATGAAATATCGGATGACCATAACAGTTTGCGGAAACTTTCGACAGAGGAAATATTCGAGTAGAACAACTTGAGTCTACACACGGTTGCCAACATTCGTGTCTAGACTCGGGGGCTACTCCCATTGGAAGCGCTGGACACGCACCCGATAAAGAAGATGCTATTATTACAAGAAAGTCAAGTTTTTTCCGGCAAGAATGAATATTCGGACAGAAGACGCGTTTTTAGTCCCTGCCCGAAGTTTCTTCGGCCAGTCACTCGGGGGCTGCTGATGTGGGCATTACCCTTCGGGTAACTATTATTGTACTACCTCCTACAGCCCAGCTAGGGGCCCATGAAGACACTCGACGACCAGGTGGGCCATAGCGTCGGTTCCGAAGAAGGATTTTTGAAGCACAAGGCAAGAACACGAAGAATACAAGGAAAGTTTAGATCTAGGGCTCTTTGTAACCTAGTCGTACCCGGACAGATCTCTCGAGACCTGGCTCCCAATATAAGGGTCAGGAGAGGGGCTGCCGAGGGACACACGCAATCATAGTAATCATAGCCACCGCAAGTCTAGGGCTAGGTCATTACAGATTTTAGTCTCTCGACGAGATCACAGCCGAAACCTTCGGCATGCCATTGTAATTCGGTACTTTCATAATCATGATCAGACAGGCAGGACGTAAGGGTTTTACCTCATCGAGAGCCCCGAACCTGGGTAAATCGCTCTCCCCGCTTGTTTGCTAACCGATATCTCGTGTCATCCTACAGGATTCCATCTACCCTAAGCCCCATACGGAGGGCATTACCGAGGAGTACCCTCGACAACAATTCTGGTTCTCTGTGGGGCCGTGGTGGTGGCTTCCCACAATCCCATTTCTCAGGGGAATCGATGGAGTGGGGAGGAAGAAGAGATAACGTGGGGGAGGAGGGTCTACTGCGCCGGCATTTTGCCCCACATGGCACGTGTCGTACAAAGCAGCTGGGGGACGCGAGACGCGCGATCCACCGGGTGATCGGTAGTTTTCCTTTTTTATTTACTTAAAACATCGTCAAGAAGTGTTCCCCGTTCCAAATCAACTCGTATCTAGGTCTAGGTACCTCCACAAAAAGTTGTCTAACTTTATCTAGATTCGTATGTATCTACGTCCTAAAATGCGTCTAAATATATGCAAATTTAGATAAAATTGAGGTATCCATTTTAGGATGCAGGAAGTAGATAAAGTTGCAACATTTAATTTAAATTAATGTAACAGTTAATGAATACAACCTCCATTTTAATTTTTTTAAAGCTAAACTAATTTTCTAAAAGTTAGAGAATTGCAAACTCTAGACCATTATGTCCGCGAAAACCACTTGAGGGTCCCATTAGTTTATAGGATATGAAAAATATAGGAATAGAAAAAAGCATTTTGTTGGGATATCATGCCAATTTAAATCATATAGGAAAATGAAGTGTTTGATTGTAGCAAATAATTTTTTCATAGGGTATGACTTAATGTTATTTTCTATAGGATTTAGGGCTTGTTTGATGAAAAGTAATTCTATAGGAATTCTATAGTATTTTCATCCATAGGAATCTTGCTTATGTGCATCATTTGATTCGTATGATTGAATCATTATGAATGCATAGGATTTTTTTCCTATAGAACTGCATTGCGCTATGTTTTGGAGAAAATTTTCCATCTCATGTGAATCAAACGCCACTTAAAAAAATGCAGGTAGGTTCCAAATCATGTAGAATTCAACTAGGCATGATATTCTAATCCAGCGGTTTTCCTATTCCTGTGTTCTAAGAATCCTACGAATCAAACATGCCCTTAAAGTACAAGATTCTTACAGGATTAGTTCATATAAGATCTCTTCCTATGAATGAAACAACATGTGTAGAAAATTTCCAATAAAATTAAAATTTTACACAATTTCTATACAAATCGTATGAATCAAAGAAGCCCAAAGTCTCGAGGAAACAAACTGTCCGGACATCAATGGTCTCCCAGGAAGCCTACCATCAAATTGTATCACTTCTCACGATTGCGCTTCCAGGCGGCGTACACGGAAAATACATAGCACATCCGGGTGGGACCTGATCACAAGACCATGGGGGAGGTTGACGGAGTCAGGGCGACGTGGACCCTGAAACGAGTCGAGCGATCAATCCCAAGCTAGAGAAGACGCCGTCTGGTAAAATCTCGAGTGACACAACCTAAAATAACGATCTAAATAGTCCAATTTTATCATTTTGAATCGCGGAGCAAAAAATATTTGGGTCGCAGTCCGGCGGTCAGGCCAGTGCACTCAGCGGGTGACATATTCGGTTCGCAGTCTGACTCAACTTGTTTAAAAAGATATGAAAATCTTGGCTACATTCATGGAGTACATACCTAATTTGGGCGCAATTTTCTTGAAATGAACTGATACAATGAACTAGAAATTATTAAAAAAATATACTACGATACCCTAGCGTCTCTTCATCTTGCCCTCGCCTAGTCATCCTCGTCAGAGTGGTAATGGAGGCGGCACATGATCTTATCGAAGACTTTGACGGTGAGCATACAATGGCCTTCGTAATTGAAGACGACGAAGTGCCCAACTTCAATGGCGTAAGTGCAGGCTAACCGCTTCTAGCCATTGTGGACGTACATCTGGCCTACGCAGTTGAACTACACCTACGGATCATAGGACGGTCGAGCCGCTGAGCACCCGTAGTACGAGCTCGTGGGGCTCTTACCCATCGACCACTGACGTGAACTTTTGGGGAGGCGTAGCCTGTCCCAGTCCATGCCCAAGTGGATGGTGGCACCGAACGCGAACCTAGTGACTCGAGCGACGATGGTGGCGACGTGGACGTTAATGGTTGACTCTAGCCTCTTCCCCACTGAAAGGACGAGATGTCTCCTGGAGGGGGGGTGAATAGGCGTTTTAAAAACTCTTACGGATTTGTCTTGTAAGAATTCGAAATTAAACTAACGTTTATTTTACAAGCACAAATCCTAATATGCTAGGCTCCCTAAGTGCAACAACAACAACCAGAGCTAAGCAAGATAGGCACAAGATATATGTAGCACAAGTGATAGCAATATATATGTACTTCAAGCATGATGGTTATCACAAGGAAATTAAGCTCGGGTATAGAAATAACCGAGGCACGCGGAGACGAGGATGTATTCCCGTGTTCCCTTCCTTTGCAAGAAGCTACATCACGTTTGGAGGGGTGGAGGTCCCATGAAGGATTCCCCAACGCCACGAAGGCTCACCCTATTCTCCGAGCCAAACCCTCGAAGGATAATGACCCTTTCCTTATGGTTAGTTTTTCCTCCACTCCGGAGATTGCAAGCTCCACAACCACTTCAATAGCTCCACGAAGGAGAAGCCCGTGCCTCTTCACAATCTTCCTTGAAGAAATCACCGGAGCACCAACCGCCAAGCCAACTAGGAGGTCTCCCTCCAAGAGTAACAAGCTCACGGTCTCTCACTCAAACTAATCGTGGTGGAGAGCTCAACACTATGCAATGATGTAAAGCAAGAACCCTAGAGGTATTCAAATTCTTCACACTCAAATCCCACCAAAGCAACAAATGCTAGGATGAGATTAGAGAGGAAGAACAAGGAGGAAATCAACAAATGACTCTAGGATCTAGATCCAAAGGGTTCCCCTCACTTAGAGGAGAAATGGATTGGTGGGGATTGTAGATCTAGATCTCCTCTCTTAGATCCCTCAAGAATGAGCAAAAATCATGGGGGAATCAAGAGATACGGCAAGTTCTTCAAAGTCAACAATGGAGGAGAGAGAGTGGAAGAACTTGTCCAGCCCAAGGTGGAAGAAGGCCTATTTATAGTCTAGGGAGAACTATAACCGTTGGGTGAGTTTCAGCTCAGCACAGTCGAGGAGGCCGGTCAACCGGGCCTGGGGCCGGGCCGTCCGGTCCAGGTGACGGTCAGACCGGGCCAGGGACCGGGGCTTCCGGTCCAAACCGGAGCTGGGACCGGGCCTTGACCGGGGCATGATTTTTCGTGCAGTAATAGCCTCCGGATGTCACTAGCGCAGGAGCCGGTTGGCGCCGAGCCGTCCGGTCCACAGCCCGGTCGGACCGTGCACATGACCAGACCAGGCTGGTCCAGACCGGGCCTGTGACCGGGCCATGACCGGGACCCTTCTGTGTCTTACAGAACATGGCCCCGGCTGGCACCAGTCCAGGGGCCGGTTGGAACCGGGCCATCCGGTGGGACGGCCGGTCACGCCGGGCGAGAAACCGGGCCAGCAGGAAAACATGTTATACAAAAACTGTGATAACTTTTGTGTCCGGACCCCGATTGACATGAAACCAATTTTGTTGGAAAGATAACAACGAATAGAACCCCAACAAAAATTGTAAATATGGAGACTCCTCACTGGATATTTTTAGATGTTTTTAGAGAGGGAGTCTCCCACCGTCAAGAAACGGTGAAGACGTCCAAACTCGAAAACGCAATAAAAGATGCATGCGGATTCCGTTTTCGATGAACTTAGGCTTGTTGTAAAGCTAGAAATAAGCTCAAGAACCTCTCACAGAGAAACACTAAGAACCTATCTTCTCATGCTCTATCACACTATCTTGAGGTGTATAAAAAATTCTTCATTTGTTTGCATGCTCTAAATCTTAGTCAAACATAGTTCAACTTATGAGACTATCATGACACCGACTTAGAGCCGGTAACTTGAATTCTTCACTTGGAATCAAGCTCTCAAGATCTTGATCATTCATTGCTTATCACATAAGCTAGAGCATAGCCAATATTGAGTTCCACATAAGAACTCTATATTCATCTCTTCTTCTTGATCATATCACATATATATCTTCAAATCGATGATCTTGATGCCAATACACGAGGTATATCTTTATCTTCATGGCATCCATACTTGAATCCAACACATGGAATACAAGTAGTACCTATGGAATATTCCTTCATATAAACTCAATGAAAACATTAGTCCATAGGGGTTGTCATTAATTACCAAAACCACACATAGGGGCAATATACCCTTACACCCACGTCTTCCTCGGTGACCTCGGCCTTGCCCTGGGTCCGGTGGTCGTCCTAGATGCCTTCCCCTCGATCCTATGCTACCAGCCATGACTGCCATCATGCCTATGGTGGTGGAGGGGAATGGAAGAAGATGAAAATGTGGAAGAAAATGGCCACGACAGGAATGCTGAAAAGGCCAAGGCATTGGATGCCACCGCGGAGGCCAAAACGCTGGTATTGACGAAGACAGGCGAGGCATCGAGCGGCACGACCAATGTAGGCGTCAGGCGACACGGGTAACTTTGGAGTTAGCCTACCCCACTTATGACTAGATGAGGAACACCGCCAGGAACGCGCACATGCTGTGTATTTTACTCGCTCATTGTATTGGATACAAAGTACATGTACATGCTCCTATAGAAGTTTGCCAATTTTGCCTTTGCTTAAGGAGATCTGACAAAGTGATTGCGTGTAGTTTACTGATTGTCGGTGCTTTTGCAAAGCCACCGATTAATTCCACATGCAAGATTCGAGCTTGAGGAATACCTCCGATTAAGCTAAGTTGATGGCCATCTTCGTTTTAAATAAGATAGTGGCTTAATTTGTTCCGGCGAAACAACATCATGTATACTACTGCGACGTGATTAGTAATGATTGAGATGTATTTATGAAGAGGGTGACTTTCGCTTCGTCGGTGCCTAGTCATATGGCCCTGATTTCACCAAATTATGTTACTTTTGCCTCGTCGGTGATCAGCAACGGTGTGAGTTTCTCATCAAAATTAAGAGTGTTGATGGTATAGTGATCGACGCTCGTTGTCACTTGGCTATCATTTAGTGTAGCCTTGTCGGCACTAGACATAAGGTGCGTATGACGATTTGGCTGTTGTCTCATAGAGATTGGGGCCGTAGATCCGCCGACATGGAGACTAGCATCTTGTTCTTGGAAAAGAGGTCTATTTTATTGTTGGTTTTTTAGATTTTGGACTTAGGTCTTGTTCTTGGAGAGAAAGTCCATCTCAGTAGAGATCTCGCAATTAATTGCCGAGATCTTGCTAAAGTTCTTAGCTTCATGGGATAGTATATGCAGGTTCCACGGCTCCAGATTCAGTTTGATGCAATCCAATTTTGTGTTCTTTTGGTGATGAATCTTGACATTTCGCAATGTTGAACCGAAGCTCAACTATATCTACTGTTCTTCAAATTGAAACAGCCAAAAGAAAGCATGATTTTTTTCTTCAAATTTCATGGTGCGTGCGTTACTTGCTGCTTGGATCCATGGCATGGCACAAATCCAGCGATAACTGAACTTATGCATGGGTAAATTGTGCAGAATAAATTGTGCAGAATATATTCAATGTGCTACTTCCCCGTCGCGCACAATTATACCCTCTGATTTCTAATGTGTATGCTTGATAATATTTGCATGGTTAACAGACATGACTACATATTAATTAAGCAAATGAAAAACCAGTGTGTGTGAGAGACTTACATGTGGTCAGAGATGCAGATGAGGCATCTCCACATAAGCGAGGAGCCGAGCTCCCCGAATGGCCACAGCTGCATGCCTGCACCTCGTGAGTCGTGAGTACACACGCAAGACGGACGTTGCCACTCATAACAGCGTCGGCACCCAATACAAGCGATCGCTGTGATGGAAGGAACCATTCTCCGGCAAGCAGATCGGCTTCAGTGCATCGCCTTCACAGAAGCGGTGTATTTCCTTTTTTCATAACTAGCAAACGTGCCCATGCGTTGCACCGGGAGAATCCAATACTCAAATGCTCATGCAAACCACACTTCCCTTTGCCACCATCAATGATGATGATCATGTTTTCTCCTATTCATGAAGAACATAATCAAAGTGCCTCTTTATATGCATAGTTTATTTCTAAATCACGCGATGCACCAACTTGTAATACGATAAACTTGTAATGATGGTGACGCCACATTTAAATTTTATTAAGATATATGAATCCAACGAATTTATAGTTACGCGTTCGTGTATTGCTATATGTTAATTTTTTATTGAATCCATGCCATAGAAAATTTATTATAAGCTTAGTTGGTATTTTGGTTGAGCTATTACCTTTAGATTGACATCCGAAGAGAAAATGAGATGAGGCTAACGATGCAATAGCTTTAGAAAACAAACAAAAATAATGCCGAAATACAAATAATTTTCTTTCTAAGACTCCAAAGAAAGCTAATGAAAGCTCAGGTCAAGCCGATGTCCTTCATCTATATGGAAAGATCACTCTTGTAACAATGAAAAACTTAATAAAGCTCATTTGGTGTAAGAAATAGAGGACATGGTCACACTTTTAGTACCCGGTCAAAATACGACGGACCATTAGAAATCACGAGACCATGAAAATATTGTGCTTATAAGCTCCACAGAAACTGACCAGTTGGCTATGAGCTAATACAACATGATCCTAGGTCGTCATGAGTGTAGCAAAGTAGCATCTGAATAACAACCATTAACTTGTCGTGTTAGATGTATAAGATGAGTGACTCATAATTCCAACAGTCTAATATAAAGGTCAATTATATGAGCTAGGTTCCTTTCTCATATTCCAACATTCATACCTGAGGACCATAGATGTTGCAGAT
The DNA here is from genome assembly GCF_022539505.1 of Lolium rigidum. Lineage (NCBI taxonomy): Eukaryota > Viridiplantae > Streptophyta > Magnoliopsida > Poales > Poaceae > Lolium > Lolium rigidum. Next base: position 176,459,937 of record NC_061509.1, read on the forward strand.
GGATTTTGAGTAGGATAGAATGGATATTCTGTTTTGATATTGGCAAGTGCAGCCATTTATATTCGTTGATCAAAGTTGCTATTTTAGGAAATTCCTATAAAAATATCCTTTGGTAGTTGTGTACTTTCTCGATTGGAATAGCTCATCTCACAACTGTTCTGTAAATTCACCGAATGAAAAACAATCGCTGTAAATTGAACATATGAGCCTGTATCTTTGGAGTATATACACAAGTACTGCAATGTCTACACTGTCGTCAACACCGATTAAACTAAACTAAATGGCATTCGATTCCTTGCTAATTATGCAAATCAAAATCTCACCACATAGTAGTATCTGCTTAGCCTCCTTGCTGAATCTGTCGACAAGAGCTGTTCACTGCTCTCCGTATCGCCTGGAACCTCCGCAGCATCAGCGACTCTGTCAAGGCCGGCCGGCCGCGACGACGTCTACGTCGCCTTGCTCTCGATGCAGACCTCGCACCTAGCCACGCTCGTCTTCACCTCGTGTCGTGTCAGCGAGCGAAGCACATGAGGACACGGGGAGGGCGGCGTGTTTCAGCGCGCTCTGAGGCCTAGTCGCTCAGCCGCCCACGCTCGACGCGCTGAATCTCGCCGCGGAGGCCCTTGGACTCGGCGTCCGCGCTCCCCGCTGGCTGTGGCAGCTCCCGCTCTTGGCCACTTCAGTGTTGGGGGTAGTGGTTCTCATCATCGCCATCGGTAACCTGCAGACCCTGCCCAGCCGACCGATCTAAGGGCGGAGCTTCATGGGCAGGCAGGCAGGCCCTGGAAGCCGCGTCGTCCGCGTGCAGGAGATGGACCTGTTGCGCGCATCTTCTTCTCTTCCGTCCGCACTCCGGAGCGGCCGATGCGTGAGCACCTCCCGCACCCTCACGCAGAACGGGAGAACTGCATCGAGCAAAGGAAATGCCTCGTCGGTGAGGGAATTAGTGTGGAGGGAAATTTTTCGTCGGCAGAAAAGAAGCAACCAACCGGTACCTGGTAAAAGTGTGTAATATGTGTTTCGGTGGGAGGACAAAACGGTCCAAAAAATATTATTGACGAACGACCGAGCGAGAAAATCTTTTACTTTTATTATTAGGTACTAGCAAAAGTGCCCGTGCGTTGCACCGGGAGAAAAAACTCGAACACTCCGGTGAATCAACGGTGAAACATGTTATGTTAATTTTAAGAAAATTAACTTGCGAGGCTCTGCTGCACCGACTTATAATACCGCATAGCAAAATTATTTTAATCAAACATTATTTTATTGCAAAAATTATTCATCTTTATCCTCAAACTAAAACTATATTTTCTGGTATTTTTGTGTTCCTAAAACTATTTTTAAAATGGCTTTAAAATAACCAGAAAATAAGAACAGAAAAATCTTTTATATGTAAAAAAGGAAAACCATCCAGCCAACCGGGCAGGCCAAATGGCCCAGCCAGTGACCCAACTTCCGGCCATCGAGCGCACCAAGCCCGCAGCCCAATCAGTGGAGAAACCCTAGAGCCTCCCTGACATTATTCCTTTCCCACCCCCGATGTCGGCCACTTTCGGCCACTTTTCCAGAAAACCCCCTCGCCTTCTTGTTTTCGCGGGTCGACCCCTCCACCTCTTCTCCTCACCCGCACCTCTGCCTCGCTCGCTCTCTTCTCCCCCGACGCCAGGAGACACCCGAGGCGCTCCCCGCACCCGAGTGCCCCACTCTGCCTCCTCGAGCTGCCCTCCAGCGCCTCTCTCGCTGCCGCCCTCCCTGCTTCCGCCGCAGCCACCTCTACGAGCTCTCCGTGACCGCGTCTCCGAGCACAAGAATGGCCTCGACCGCCAAGCCCTACCTACGCGCCGCCATCATCCTCTGCCTCGTGGAGCTCCGTCCCTAGCAGATTTCACAACAATCAATGGTGTGGCACTTGATTCACCTTGCTGATATTCCAGGCAAATTCCAGCGTATATAAACCGGTGGCACTCGTTGTAAGGGAACGATGTGGGACTATTTAACTCTTAGTATAGATAGTATGTTTTCTGGATGGATTCGTTCGGGTTGCTTGTGAATTTCTTTTATGGGCGTGATTTGAGAAAAAATCATGATCCGCATGGCAGCGTCTGCAGGCGTGTGAGAAGAAAAGACGACGAACCCGTACGAGGAACCGGTACAGTGTCATCTAGTTGTAATATGTATTTTGGTAGGTGGGTAAAACTTTCCACCTCAACACAATAGGCGGAGGCGAAAGACCGGAGCCACCGCTCCAACAACCACACCGGCTCCAGGGCCGCGTCCCGCCTGGCTGAAGACAATCTCGCCTCCGCCAAAACCACCAAAGCACTCCACAGGTCCCTCTGTTCGGTGGACGTTCAAAGCGAGGCCCCAAGAGGCAAAGCGACAGAGCGCCGCCCACGCCTGATCCCGCGAGGGATCTAGGGTTTCCCCCGGAGAACCTGGGCGGAGGATTGAGAACACCACTTCGACGACAACTTCAAGAAGAATGCGACACCCAAGGGGACGTCAGCGCTCGCTCTCACCCCGACGCACATCTCGGCATATCTCGCCACCCGACCACCTCGTGGTTCTGCTCTTCCTCAACCTGGCTATGATCTTTCGGCATCCTCCATGTGGCTTGCGCTTCACCCATCCTAATCGTGGAGCCGCACGCCGCGACACCACGGTCGCGGCGGAGGTCGAGCCCCACAACCCATCGTTCGTCTTGTGCATGCAGTTAGGCGAGTGAGTCTAGGGATCAAGTGTGTCGGTGGCGCGAGGCGGCGCTGGGTGCTCTGGAGAGGAAGGATGTGGGGGATTGGGATGATTGACCAGTCAGGCTTTCGGTAAAAAAAAAAGGAAGACACCAAACAAAAAATTTAATTTTATTCGAATTTCGAATTTGTCGGAAATTGAATTTAAAGGTTTTTTATTTTTATTTATATTTTGAATTTGTTCCAAAAATTGTATTTTGAAAAGAGTTCAAACCAGCAGAACAATTCAAAAATAGAGAGCCAGCGTCAAGAAACAGATAAGACGCCTGCGTCAAGCCCCTTGGCTGGCCATCACCACCTCCTTCGGCCCAAGTCAGACCACGATCAGTCGATCACACACATTCGCATTCCCGTGTCTGTTTAATAAACACACCCCTGCCTCCAAACTGTAAATGCGATCAAGTCCAGCACATCCGCTCCTTCCTCAATCCTTCCTTCTCAACCAGAGCGCTTTCCGGCCACCACCACATCCGTGGTTCTCTGCTTCTCCGAGCAGCCGGGCGTCGCCACCCCCCTTCCAGCTACTCCATCCAAGCCGCAGTTCATCGGTCGGGCCTCTCTCCGTCCCCGACCTGAACCTCATCCCCCCGCGCTCCCTCGTGCTCCGCTCTGATTTTGTTTCTATAATTTTCCATCTCTCGCCGTCCTTTGCTTCCGTGATCGTTCATTGCCTTAATTCCTTCTTAATCCAATCTTGGTGAGGCGGCTTGTTGATTTGAGGAAAGTTGATGTATATAAATTGGCCGATTTCGTTATGATAGAGCGAGGTGGGACTATTAAACACAAAATATTTTGGCATATCAGGGCTAATGCAGTATTTGAACGGGGCCATTTGGATTAGACGGGACGAACATGCCTTGCGGCCCATTGATTGATGCATCTACGGGCCTCTCGGGGAAGAACGGCCAGCGCGGGTCAGGAGGGAGGAATAGCTCAGCGATAGAAAAAGAATCAGCGAACCGGTACATGGCCATTGATGTATTATGCTATTTGGTGGGAGGGTAAATCGGTCCAATGAAAAATTGGACGAAAATTTTGGCAGAAATCTTAGCTCCTTTATTATTAGGTATAGATAGACTAGTAAGCTTGCACGTGCATCGCACGTCTTCATTTTTTGATACAAAAATTCCTTTGAAAAGATTCGTTTAAATTTAAAATACATTATATGCTAATCTATACATGTGTCTGTTTGTATAACTAATCAACAACAGAAATAAAAATGGTTTGATGACAATTGCTCAGATCGGAATGGAAACACAATCTAGAAGCTGAAGTAAAGTCATGTTCTCAGCTCAGGTTTAATGCAAACATTGTTTTAAAAGCCTACTACAATTAGTATGACGTTCAGAAAATCTTGCAATTGTAATTGTGGGCAATGCACGTCCATGTGGCTTCTGATGTCAAGGAAAGTATACACAACCAAGAAAGGCTTATTGTATTTACGGTTTCATGGAAATATGAGACTTCTCGAAATATACACTAACCATTCTTTTCTTCATTAAACAAATCACAACTACACAAGATAGCAATCAAAATTACAGATAGAACTTGATGCATTTCTAAATTTGATGTTTAACAAAAGAACATTCTTAAGCGATCCGTATATGAACAATGTGAAAATTGTTCCCAAACAACTTTACATAATTTTTTCACTCCAAAGAAATAAGTGTAAATTATGGCATGGAAGTAAGATGACGGAACCAACAAACTGCACATTTTCATAATAGAAGTTGGGCACATAATTGATTTTTTAATATTTACTACCAATTCTCATGTACAATATTCACCTCGTAGTCTCTCTTGTAATCAAGGCAGTGGATATCGGCGACCAAGTGAAGCCCCCTTATGAGCTGGATGTCCTCCATCCCTGTAGTGACATTCATGGCATGAGGGAACATAAATACACATTTATTCACCCCGAAAACATCCAAAAGATCAACGGACATAGTATTAGTATTTATCCTTCATGAAAATTGAAATGTAAGTAACAAGTTCTTCATCTCAATGGATAGTTAATAGCATATCGAATTATCGACAGCTCGTGCAAGTACCTTCGTATTCACTTAAACATAAACGCTAAACTCAACTATAGAAATACAAATGCATGGTTCCTATAATTTTTCTATAGAAATGGCTGCACACCATGCTACTGGGAAGATGCTTGACGGAGCAATGATATTAGGAGATGGACTGATATCGAAAGCTCTTGAATCTTGCTCATCTATAGGATATAAAATAAATGCTTAATTGGCTGAATTTTGTGTTGAGCGTGGTTGGTATAAAAAAAATTATGTTAATACTTTGCAGATCCTAGCTATCCAGATATTAGATGTAGCTCTGCAATAGTAAAACCTAACAAGAACCAGTTGTCATTCCTTTGCTGGGGTCAAATAGCGAAGGACCTAGCTAAATTCAGTATGTCATGTGCAACGATGTAGTGATGTATGTACTGGTCCATGTAGTGTTGGTGTTTAGGAACGAAAATATTTAATTCAAAGAGAATACTGGACTATATGGTAATGAGAATCTCAATGATTTATCTTGGTGCTCAAATGACATATGCTAAGTCCTCTACTTTCCTTTCCACCAAACTTCCTTTTCTCTCCACTGAGTCTCTCGTTTCTGTGACTTTAACTATCACCGGAGTTCACAATGAATGAAAGTATTAGTATTGCAGTAGAAGCAGAATTTCCGATATTAATATTTTCACTCTAACTCCTATACATGAATTTTTCCCTCTAACCTTGTCATCTATAACCATAGCACACATGCCAAACTGCTAGTTCTTTTTACCCCATGTTAACTAATAAAAGATATAGGAGTAAATATTACACGTTCAGACTTAACAAATTAGAGAAATTAATGATTGCATGAACCTCGTTGCATATCAAATACGATACGAATAGTAGTGAGTGAACATTAAATCTTTAAGAACTAAAGTATCTGATATCAATCTACTGAGTCAGTGAACTTATATTAGTTCATAACTGAATTTTGGGCTACAATGTAAAACAATGAAAATACAGTTCAGTATTCAGGTATTTTTTTCTTATACTTGTACGATTGAAAAAAATTACAAATATCTTTGTTTTTTCCACACACTTACCAGATCTTCTGGTTAAATTATATTTACGATGACAGTTAACCTGAACAACCAAATATCCATTGAAAATTAACATCAAACTATGAGAAGCTTGCAAATGCGTTCAAATCAAACATCATAAGATGTTGTGTATGATAACATTCTGCAAGATCCATCACAAGCAATCTGGTTCATATCGTTTATCAAAAAGAAATAGACCATCAGAACAGAAACCAAATAAGCCAAGCTGGCTGACCCTTTGGAAATCTCATATCATAACAAGATAAATAATAACAACCCGCACGATTGGAGGCTAATCTCGTTCACCCCCGGAACCAGGCACATGAGCTCTGAATTCAGGACACAAGCAAAACACGATGGTGACAGTTCTGTGAGACGGCCGCACAACGATATTGCGGTAGAAGAGCGAGTACCTTGGTTGAAGTGATGATCAATCCGGGCGTGTCGCATTAGCGGCGGTTAGTCCGTGAAGGCCAGGCCCTCGTCGCTGCCGGATCGAGAGGAAAAATACAGTAGTACCAGCAGCTGGGGAGGAGGGTGCGTGGCTTGATCACAGGCAACCGTGAGGATTCGTGGCGGCCTCAGCGCTGGAACGCGTGGGTGGTCCAACGCGGTAGCGGCGGCGAGCGAGGACGGGGGCCGCAGTGGAGCATGCATTTGTGAAGAGATCAGAGCCTGGGCGGTCCAACGCGGTGGGAAGCGCCTTGCGCGGCGAGGAATTTGGAGTCGGGCGGATATTCATGGTGGAGGTGGAGGAAAATATGGAGTGCAATCACTTCCCTGATTTTTAGGATGCGATCAGGTGGAGGGGTGGGGAGAATGGGGCGTTCCTGTTCATTAGATGAGCGCGGATAAACGGCTGAGATCTTATTTTCCAACGCAACTTCGTGCCTTTATAAGTACTAGAGATAGAGATAGAGATAGAGATAGAGATAGAGATAGAGATAGAGATTTTTAGGATGCGATCAGGTGGAGGGGTGGGGAGAATGGGGCGTTCCTGTTCATTAGATGAGCGCGGATAAACGGCTGAGATCTTATTTTCCAACGCAACTTCGTGCCTTTATAAGTAGTAGAGATATGCAATTCATTTTTAGTCCTAATTCCTAAATTCACGGGAGCATTTCAACAAACATATGGTGGGCATGGCACAAACCTAGTAGGTCCGGTGGCTCACTGATGGCCATGTTGCTTCCTGCCGCCAATAGGAAGGAGTCTGGTTGTCTTTGTCCCCCTCCCGCAGCCGCTTTAGCCGCCAGACCCTCAACCATGGGAGGTCGGTGGCGAGCGCCCCGCTCTATGACGGCGAGGATTGATAGGGACGAGGTGAGGGGGGCGAAGAAAGAGGTGGAGGGTGCAGGGAGGAGACGAGCAAGGCCAGTGGAGCAGCGGCGGCGGCGAGGTTGCATGTGAGGAGGGGAAGCACGAGGGGAAGGAGCAGACGAGGCAGCGACAGCACACGCGAGTTGCGGATAGGTTTTCCGGGCTGGGTGGCTATCTCCTTTTCCCAGCCAACCATCTGTTAACACGTGGACTAGTCGGTAGTAGTAAACGAGCCCAGCGCCTATCCGTTGCCCGAGTATCTGCCTAACGTGGATAGCTCCAGAGGGCTCGCTAGTAGGACGCACTTGCTTGTTCTCAATTTTAGGCATGTATCATCTAAAAAAAATTAGGCATGTATGCCACTTGTATCATGCTCCATCTAGTTTTAATTATGCCTATTTATGCATGTTTAAAAGTTCTCTTTATTTTTAATGAGTATTGCATAACTATTAGTTTTTCTTAAGATTTATTAGTTTTCCTTGTCTTTTATATATATGTAGGTGTAAGGTACAATTATGGATAAAGCAAGACAAGGGAAACAAATAAGGTGCAATATGAAGGAGCAGCAGTCACCAGACTTTTCGAGAGTGGAAAAAGTGGTTTTTCCATGATCATAAAATACAAATCCAACGCCATGGTGTTGTATCCCTCATCCATACGAGTTCAACGAGCCGAAGAACACTAAAATCGAAACCCGTATGAGAAAATAGCGGACCTTTTACTATAAAGGCCAGAGAGTTTAACGAGCACCGATACGGACACAACATGCCATTTGGCTGCCCGTATCGGGTGTTTCTGGAACCGAAAACCTCCAGAATTAATGCGGTTCTGCACTGTTTCGGACCCCACTCGTCCCTAGGGTTCTCCAAATCATATGGACGGTATTGGGAGGTCCTAGGGGAGGAGCCAAGGGAGAAGCACCACATCCATACCATCTCATATTCGTCCATAGCGAAGCCCTGCCACACCTCTCCACCATAGCCATGGCCTCAACCTTGAAGGAAGACCGGGAGGGCCTCCCACCGGGGGTGCGGCCGATGCGTCGCCACCATCACGCCGCTGACGCCATCACCATCTCCATCGCTCCTTCATCCTTTCCCATTCCCCATCATGGTCTCCTTGATGTGTTGTATCTTGTCTTGATTCCCCTAGGTGTGGGAGATGTAAGTGATTGGTGTACATATACTATTCCATCTATTTGTGATTGTGATTACTATTATGATGTGATGTACATATACTATCCCATCAGGCCGGCGGCGGCAGAGTGCGGCAGGTGCGTCCGGTGGCAGCCATGGTGTCGGGGGCAGAATCCCTCATTGACGTCGGCCTCTAGGCCAGCGAGATTGATGGCCGGAGCATGGTCACTGGGCAGGTGGTCACGACGGCGGCCAAGCCCTGGACCTTGGCGCGGTGGCGTGGAACGGGACCAGACGAATGTGGCACGGCCGCGGAAGGACGAGCAGCAGCCATGGCGAGGCAGCAGGGAGGTGGGCTTGTGAGGGAATGATGGTCGGCGGCCTGCCTCGTCGGAGTTCAGCAGCGGCGGTGTGCACGCCGGCCGGACGAGGTTAACGGGTGAGGCAGGGGCCTTGTCAATTTGTCTATTTCCCGCCACCTCATCGTAACTAGTGGGCCCAACTGTTTTTCTTACAAAATGCCCCCCCCCCAAACTACAGCCTTTCTAACATATGCATCCTTATCTATTGCAGTCATGCCAGGTCATCTTTGTAGGTGGGTCTCACTCGTCACATTCTCTGTGAATTCGTGAGTGAAATAATTTTAGTGTTTTTTGCGAAAAACTCGGCAAAATGTGGTAGTTTTTTACTCCTCAAACATAAAGTGGTACCAAAATCAAAATTTAACCCGAAATATGGTGGTTTTATGCTAACGACTCGTTTACGACGCACGCGGGCATCTGGAGCACCTCCGTCGGCGGCCCCCTTCCGATGTGACTTGCCTCCTCCGTATCCCCTACCCACGTTCGCCCGCCAACTCTGCAGCTTGGCTCCGCCGCTCTCCTCTCAACACTCTCGTTCCGCCCTTGGCTCAATTGTTGGAGACGCGGTACTTATGGAGCGTGGCAAGCACACTTCAGGAGAGTTGGAGATGCCGTACGTATGAATATCGTTTTTAATATTTGATTTTAACTTTCTGAATCTATCAGACCCACCGGTTTAAGGTCGTCGGTGTGGTAGCGGCATCCTCAAATAGAGGATGGAGTGCCGGCTCCCCCATACGGGCAGTGCAGGCGCCTCTGCCGGCGCCTATTTGGAGACCGCCGGTGGAGATATGTGCTCTACGACCATGTACTATGTGGTGCCCGTTCATCGTGAAATGTTGTCAGAGTTTAAATCGATCTCCAATTCCCCTTATGTGCAGAACCGCACCAAAGTCTAGCAATGGTTTTCAGCTTAGATAAAGTAAGGTTATTTAATTAACTTCCTTTCTTATCCTTTGGCTTGGATGGATCTGCCATTTTCTGCCATGCATGCTCATATCGGTAGGAATACCATTGTTTAATTGCAATGAACCGAACCAAAACTTGAGTCGCTTTTCTTGTCAGGTTCAGTAGCCAAAATGAATCGGTTTTTACACACATAGTGGTTGGTCTAAAGCTAGAAAATTTAATGACACAAATTTGCATTAATATTAGTACAAAATAATAAATATGAAAAACTATAATATCACCTAATGATACACATTATATAAGTTCTGTCATCGCCTATATGGCGACCATCTCGAGTCTCCACTCGGTAAACCAGACCAAAACGGAACTATCCCCGCAAAAAACTAATCCCACGGCTAAAAATCAGTCCGATTGAAGCTCCGAACCCTAGGCCTCTTGGCGCGGCCGGCGCCGGCGCGTTCATATACGCATCGACTCGATTCCTCATTTCCTACGACACTCCAACGTCGCCACCTCTCCTGCCCCAATGCGCCGCTTCTCCTCTCTCCCGCGACCTCTCCTATCTTTCATGGCCTGTGCTCCGCCTCCACCAGCTCTTCCGCCACGAGTTTCCCTACTCATAGCAGCTCCTCGTGCGCCTGGTCGTCGTGTTCACAGGTGTGTTTTCTTGTTCCGATACCAAAGTTTACGCCTTTTGTTGGTTGCAGTAGTTTTTTTTAATCTAATTTCCTTAGTAAATCCCAATATGATTCCCAAAATAGACAAAAAAAAATGCTCAAAGTAAATAGAAATCGATTTCAGTCCCATTACGATTACGATCCCGAATGCTGATACATTTTATATTTGCGCCGGATGCTGAGAATGGCTTTTTAATTGCTCTTTGTTGGTAGAATTCTTCATGGATCTCGTAACATGGGGAGCATCAATGAAGTAAAACACGACGAGACTTGTATACCAGACTTACTTCTGCTCAACTCTTCTGCCAATGACCACTCTGCCGTCACCCAAGGCATGACAAACATAGAAACGAGGGGCAGAACCAAGGAGGTTACTACTCACTATGTTGACCTCCGTGAGGAACACCATCAGGAAGACGGAGGTAGTGTAACCAATGATCACAAGGGTGTAATTATGGTCAGTGATGACGAAGAAATGCCTTGTTACCCCATCGAAAGTGTATTCCCTATGCATACATTACCAAATAGCAGCCACCGCAGTGGTTCTATATACAGGAGTATATGGAATAAATTTTATCGTGTCTCAGACCGTAGTGAGAGTAAGTGCTCAGCATCTGTTTTCTTACTTGGTGAACTTACATATTATATGTTCAAATTCTAAGGTTGTTAATTTTGCTTTGAAAAAAATCTTTTGACCAGAAACAGTACTATATTAAAACCACAGATATTTACATCGGTGCATACACTCAATTACAAAGAAGGATCAGATTCTATCAATGAAAAGAGAAATAGTGTTTCCCAGATTCTATCAATTTTACTTTATTTCGTTTACTGTTACTAGTTAAATGCTGGTGTGTTGCCATTGATAAAATGGTAACTCGTCAAATGGTACTCAAGGGTTGCTGTGGCTGTTTGCAAAACTAGAGAGACAGCTAATGGTTGTGCCTTAATGAATTACAAAAATGGGTTTGATTCACAACATAATGATATTAGCATTTTGTTCCATACAAGTTTTACATTGATATTTTGTGAGGTGATAGATGGTATCATTCTCTATGCTATGGAATATGTTCATAACTTTTTTTTTCGCAAGTATTTTATATGGTAAAAAAAATTAGGTGCTCCCAACCTACAGAAATAGTCATGAAAAATGATTTCTAGAGAGAAATTTCCATCAATTGGTGCTGACCTGTATTAGTAGTTCTTGGGGGCGAAGTGAACTGGGAAGTAGCCAATGGTTATGAAATATTTTGGGAGAATTAATGGACTTTTTTTTCTTCTGAGACAGCAAAATTCATAGTTAAAAGAACATAGCTAGTAGTGTGGGCTTAGATAGAAATGAATGTAGTATACGCTTAGATAAAAATGAATGTAACAACAGGACCATGGTGTTTCTCAGGTAGCTTGTTCACTTTTCTTAGAATAAGTATTAGCTTACTTTATTAATTTGAAATAACAATATAACTTTCTAATTTTGTATGAAGCTCGGTTGGAGGCGAAGATGCATTCAGAATCCACAAGTGATTGCTTCTTGCGCGATGGAGAGTGTATGATTCATACACCTTGTTGCATGCTGCAGTTTTTCTCATTAAAGTTGGCTAAAATTCCTGTGAACAGTGGCTCAGTGGAGTTGTATGGATACATAGCAGTACGGGATGGTCTGGATCGATTGCTTAATTGTGTCGTCAACTTTAGCAGAGATGACCCCATCATCGTGGAGCAGGTGCACATTCATACTTAACTGCACTTGTTTGAATTAATAAGCCTACCTAACAAACTTATAACATGCATAGAGCAGATGAGATTCGGTTATACATACTCTCGATGGCAGCCTACAACCACTCAAATCTCTTTATATCATTATGGTTTTTTCTAGTGATTGATCTGTCCAAAAGTAACAGAATAATACTTTCAATTTGTGTATAAGCCACTGCTATGCTAAGTTTGTACTGTGAAGTTGTGATTTACTAGGACACCAGTTATAAACTATGACATGAAGTATCATATATTCTTAACAAAATAGGTCTAGGCTCTCTTTTGCTAGTACTTTGTATACCACACATGGATTTACTTTTCTTATAGGTATATGAAGTTGCGTAGTGTGAATGATCTCATAACTAAGTCGTTTTCTTTTTCTCTATTCATTTAAACGGACTTTTGTAATTAATATCTGGGATTCAAAACAAAATCAAATGAATAGTAGATAATTTACCCCATATAATACCATGATGCGCTTTGTAGCCATTCAGTTTGATTCGTGATAAAATGATTTAGATATCAATTGTATAGTACCCTTTCGATTAAATAATGTTACATCTGAAACATCATAAGGGGAGTATTTTGCTTTATATGTTGATGAAGATTTACCTATTTATTAAAAAATATTAAATAATAATAATCCTGTAGGGTTCTCTCATCAACATGAATGGCCCTAAGCGAGCGATACATATGTATGACACTGTTTTCATTGAGTATGACATGAAGATCAAGACAGGTGAGCAAGAAAAAGATGATCTACAGCTGATTGATGGTCTATCAGGCATAGACGACACAGGCATATGGAATTGTCGCACAATAACAAGACGCATCCATGGTGATTCTGGCGCAGTTGACATAACTGTATTGCGTCTTGAGAGTGCTGTTGAGGGGACTGTAGAAGTTTCCATATCAGAAGTGAAATGCAGTTTCAGTTTGTGTCTTGGCTGTATCATCAATGGTTTCAATGAAGAAATCTGTCTCTTTGATGGCACCGTTGGTGAATCAAGTGTTTTAGAGAGGTCTGTGGTAGCTGTCGTCATGGGTTCATGGATGGATTTAAAGTTCAAGGTTGGCCCAGAGTCCTCCAGTTCTGCTGAAGTCTGTTCCTTCGAGGCAAGCAACCATGGGCTATCTACTCAACAGATAAAGACTAATTTTGCATTGATCTCAGTTAAGGTGACTTGGTCAACTTTGGAATAAACGTTGTGAAACAACTGTGTGGGGATTTTGCCAATATATCAAGTTTGCCAGTCTAGAGTCCGGGCTGCTGGCAAAAAAATGAAGCACTCAAGCATATATAATAAAATTACTTGGAAGGTTAGCCCGTGGGATGATATATATGCTTGCAAAAGTTTGTTAAATAGTATTATTTGAAAAAAAATTGAAGGTACATATGTGATATATCCATTACTTAGTTTGTGAGATGGTCTGGTCTAATCGGGACAGAGAAGAAAGCAGATAGGGATACATTTTTGGCAATCCTTAGCCTAAAGCAGATAGTAAATTACACCTGTAAGATAGAACTTTTTTCTTACTTTCTGGTTCATGTATCAGTGATCGGGGTCGTCCTTGTCATTGTCAGCATCAAAGGAGAGGATGATCATCTTTGTACATGGCACGGGGAGAGCTGGAGCGGGTTGAGCCCCATGGAGAGTATTACTGCTCGGATTCATTATCTTTTTTTTAAACAGGGGCACAAGATTTCCCCATTCGATTAATTAAGAAAAGTGTTTGACAATATAGTCTGAACAAAACAAGATACAAGGGATTACTATCCTTGCATTATTTTGCACAAACGCTTAGCACCTGCAGTATCCCATAAGTGAGTTTCCTTTTTAATGAAATATAAGATTACAAGGGGGTGCATGCTTGTTGTGGAACACCTAAGCATTCCTCTCATTCCAAATGTCCCAAGTGACGAGCAAGGATAGAGAGGTGATGGCCTTGCGGTTAGGGGTACTACCAGTTGTCATCATCCTTCACCAAGTGTCGATCGAGCGCCCCGTCCATTGGGTTGGTTGGATGTCGTGTGTGGATGCTCAACCAGATCTTGGTAGATTGCCAAAGCCGGATGGTGTAGCGACAATGGACAAAGAGGTGGCAAACCGACTCTGTAGTTTGCTTGCAAAAGGGGCATAAAAAACCACAATTTGATCACCCTCTCTTTTATAATTGGTCCACCATCCAAATTCTATTTTACGCAAAAAGCCAATCGAAAAATTTGATTTTAGGGGGATGAATAGGGTGGACCCCATGAATTGCAAGGCATATGCCAATTTGGCGGTGCACTCCCCATTTCCCAGGAGCTTCCAACTAATGCCATCTTGGGAGTTTTCATCAAATTGCACATTTTGCAAGGTAAACCAAAGCTCAATGAATTGAGTGAGGTGCCCCAAGGGAAAATTGTAGCTGAGGACCACCTTCTCAACCCATGCATTGTCTTCCAAGGCCTGTTTTACGTTCCATGATTTTCTATTAGAAGAGTAAAAAACGAGAGGTAAATTCCTTGGGCTTTCTTCCATGCAACCATGGGGCTTCGCAAAAAGGTGTTTTGCAACAATCGCCAATTGCGATGTCGGTGGCGACATAGAAGATATCCATATCCTCCATGGAGGAGCACGGGTTACTAGAGCCAACCCAAATTTTGGACCGATCTTTCCACTCGAGCCAAGGCCAACGAAGGCGGAGCGTAGTGGCGTACTTATCCAAATGCCTCACGCCAACGCCTCCAAGCTTCTTAGGGCGACGAACTGTTTCCCAATTAACTTTGAATTAAGTGCCGCTGGTGGTATCCTTAGCCGACCAAATGAAGGCTCTCTCGATCTTGTTGACTAATTTCAAGGTGGCGGAGGGGACAACAGGCGGGGTCAAGTAGTATGTAGCTTGAGATGTAATGATCAATTTGACAAGGGCCGTGCGACCCACTGTGGTAACCAATGTTGAGGAAATCGCTTATCGGGGTCAACTCGGTCGGCTGATGATTAGCGATTAATAGGCAAATCGGCCGATTAATAGGGCGATAAATGAGTTAATCGGGTGATAAATGAGTTTATCCGCTAATTGGTGACCACTGAATAGGGATTAATCAGGCGATTAATCGTTGAATCGGATGATTTTTTGAACAGTGCAACTGGTAACATACTTCCCGTTCCAAGTTGGTAGTTTCCCGGCGCATTTGTCCTCGAGGTTTTGGAACTCGACCCTTTTGTGTTGCCAAACCGAAAGAGGTAGGCCAAGGTACTTCCAGGGGAAATAGACCCTAGTTGCCTGAATGCCTTCGATGATCTTGTCTAGGTCAATGTTGCCACATTTAATGGGGACCATAACCTTTTCTGAAAGTTTGTGCGAAGCCTGCTGACCTCACCGAAGCTATAAAGGATCTTCGCCAAATTCATAATATACTCCTTGAAAGGAGCCACAAAAACCGTGGCATCACTCGCATATAGAGATGTTCTCATGATTTCTCCTCTACCCCGGAGCTTCTGAAGGAAACCAAGCCAATTTTCACCATCCAAGATTTGTGTGAGGGGGTTAATGGAAATCACGAAGAGGAAAGGTGAGAGCGGGTCTCCTTTCCTAAGTGCTTGGCCATGCATGATTGGGGCTCCCACAATGCCTTAAGGAAAATGTGGGAAGACGAAGTTGTGAGCAAAGCGATAACCCAATTGCAAAAGCGACTTAGGAAGCCCCGGCGTTGGAGAAGATCCACAATGAAATCCCATCTTATGGAGTCAAAGGCTTTACGAATGTCAAGTTTGAACAAAGTTGAATGGATTGTTAGCTAACAAGAGGGGGGTGAATGGTCGCTACACAAATTTTATAGCTTTTTCATTTTTAGGCGCGATGCGGAAGTAAAGGTTGCAACTTTGATGATAGGGGTGTTCCTAGTATGATCCTAGCGATGCAACGAGTAAAGGAACCGAACAAGATAGTAAGAGAGAGGGAGCGGGACAATCGGGGTAGCGGAGACGAGGCGAGGTTTGTTTCCCGCAGTTTCTCCCACAAAAGGGAGTACGTCTGCGTTGAGGAGGTGCGAATCACGAAGGCTCGACAGCCACACAGGCCTCACCTTGTTCCTCGAGAAAGCCCCACAAAGGAGTTTCCCCTTCTCCACTAAGTAGCCGGTCGAGGCGGCGATTCCTTCACAAGGTTGGGGCGAGCTCCATAAACACCGGAGGCTCCCTACACCCTATGGGGCTAGCACAACTCGAAGCTAGCCTCCATAGGAGCACTTCTTCGAAGATCCCACCATAGGAACCCTAACTCCAAGATCCACTAAGAACTAGATGATATTGGTGAAATCTCTCTTGGTAGAAACTATAGATCGAGGTCTCCTCCATCACTCCTCAAAGGTTGGGCAAGATTGGTTGGGTAGGGAGTGAGATCCTCAAGGTTTTGAGCTCAGCAACAATGGAGGAGAGAGAGAGAAGAGTTGAAACGAGTTGGGAGATCCTCAAGGTTTTGAGCTCAGGAACAAGGTTTTGAGCTCAGCAAAAATGGTTTCCTCTTTCCCTCTCCAACCGCGTCACCTCGCGACACACATAAAACCAGAAAACCTATAAGCTACGTTTGTGTCTTCTGATCCTGATGCGTTCAGCGAGAGCACCGTGCACCTACAAATCTATCAAAAACAAACTATGCACACGTTGAAATTCATTCTAGTGTTGTTATCAAATACACAAAATACGAGGTATAAATTTTGCTCTTTCAAAAGCGTCAGAATCTTCCCTTTGTGAAATCTCTTGGCAAGTTTCTTCACGCAAGAAGTTCTTGATGAATGCAATTTGAGCATTAGAAAAGAGCTCATTCATGAGGGGTCCAAGCCGAATAGGTTGTTGTTTGGTCCTTCTTCAACCTCATCCAGTCTGTTGCTTTCTTCAGAGATGTGAGGTGGTGGCTGGCTGGTCTCTTCGCGTTGACGACAAGTGGTAGGTGTAGGTGTGGCCGTCTTCGTGTTATGTAGGAGTGGTAAAACAAAAGTGCCTCATCCGGCGAGACAATGCGCAATAGCTGGCTGCCAGTGGAGGGAAGCTCGACATTGTTCATCCCTCCAAAATCTCCTTAATCCATCGACGGTGTCTGACAGGGCGTCATTCATGTCGAGTCTCTGTATAAACGGAAACTTTTCTGCAAAAAAACAATATTCTTGTTGTGTACAAAGAAGAATAGGCGGGTCATAGAAGGTTAATGGTAAGCAAAAGAAAACAGAGCACAATATCTAAGCAATTTCTAGGGCAAAGATATAGCCCGACAATAAATCAGTAGCTTGAATACATGATGGCAGGAATCATGCAATAGGTGTGACGTGGAACAAATAAAACTTGGTAGAGAAATTGCACGAAGTACATAGATGAAATTATAGTGCTTTTTCTTAGGAAACAGAGAATAGATATAACCTATCACATCATGGATAAAGTGCACAAAATAAATAGATATAGGTAAAGCATTCTTAATTGGAAAGCCAAACTTAACAATTAGGGTTACAATCATTGAGCATCCTGGTTTAAAATTGTAATATGCCACAAGCAGTGCTTCCATGTGCAGCAGCCGCCGACGGCGAACTAGGGAGAAAAGAGCACACGTCTAATTGAGGGTCACCCGGTTCCTCCTTCCGTCGATAATGACCATGAGTAAGAGATGGTATCTAACCATCCACATTAACAGCCTCGCCATCTTCATCATCTACAACAAAATATATTAATTTTATGATCCAATTCTGGTGGAACCCCTCCATCCTGCAATTCGTCGATGCCCTGATGGATGAAGGTTTCCCTGCTCTTGCTCCACGGCGCCCATGACGCACATGCTGCGGGGATGCATCTGGCTCCAAGAGTTCCCACGCTTGTCATCACCGTCGACTCCACTTGTTGGCTAGTGGCCACCCCCAAACCCGTGTACCCTTCGCAGAGCTAGAGGAATCTCGCGCATGAGGCGGCACGCCCCAGCCTCCTGCTCATAACCTCGTAGGGCACTGCCGGAACCCGCCATGTACCCCCTCCGCCCTTTTCCCCCTCATTCCTACCGCCGCCAACATAGTGGGCGCTTTTCTTTTTTCAAGAGAGAGAGTAAGCCGAGCAGGTGAGAAATTGGCCCATATCTCTCCAACATTGATGCTTCGGGTAAATTTCCATGCAGCCCACATATCATTCCGCTACCATGGCTCAGACCGTGAAAACGCCATGAATCATGGCTCACTTTTTTCTCTTCCAACATATTTTTTATAAAGAAAATATATTAACACGACGAAGGTACCAATCACAACCAGGATCTGCACCAGCTAAGATAGCTGAAGACATTAAGGGTGTACATAGCAAAAAAAGAAAAGAATAGAATGCGTAAAAAGATTCTGTCATGGTGATCAAAGGCATGCAACACCAGAACTCTAACCACCACCCAAGAAAACGTAAAAAGATTCAGTCATGTGGAGTTGAGCCCCAAATCCACATACGTGGTCCGTCCTATGTAAAATCAGACTGTTGTTCCAAGGCCATATACAATGCAAGATGCCTAGCTAGCTAATTGCTTATGAAAATAAACCAAGTGTTTTAAGCGCTGGTGCTTGTTTGTATAAGAAAGTGGCTAATTAGACATCTCCCTAGTGTAAATAAGCATAAGTGCTTAGATAAAACCCGGTATATTTTTGCAAATACTCATCTAAGAATCTTTTTTTATGTAATCATATATTTTATAAGACAATCTGTTTGCGGAGATTACACATATGGTCACCACACAAGATAAATATTTGTGTCAAATAACTTTGCACAAGAAACTCACAAGAAGTAAAACTACAAGTTCACCCTTGGAGAAACCTGTGCCTCGTCGAAACATCGTCCATCTTCCTCACCGTCACCATGGTAGCGCTGGAAAAAGAGGCGAACAACCGCCACACCTAGATCTGGGAGAGCACCATCGCATTCAATGATGTTTTTTGAGCCGATGAACCGGGTCGTCGCAGAGAACGAGCCCGAGACTTTGTGGCACGTCGGCCGGGGATCTTCCCCGTGGTCGCTAGATCCCAGCGCCATTATCTTCCCCAGACTTAGTCGAAGAATACGAACGCCGCCGACTGCCGTCATCCTCACACCCAACTGCAAGACGCCACACATAACTACATCAACCAACGCAACCGTCATCCGCGAGAGTGTCGGACGCCAACCACCAGACACGAGTGTCACTAGATCCGAACACCGGCGAGAAGATCAGGCCACCTGCCCCAGGCGTCACCGGTTAGAGCGACGCCGGGATGGAGAAAGAGCAGAGGTAAATTATTCCGACGCAGCGCAGTCTCCTCCATAGAACAGTGCCCCAAGAAAACACTTTCCCAATCCTAACTACTGGCAGGAGCCCTACTCCGGGGCCTCCACCCCCTCCCGTCGCCGGAGGAGGCAGGGACCGGTGGCTGGCCGCTGTAGTTCTGCAGCAGAGATCGCCAAATCATCTTTCATTGTGGATGCTCTAAAACATGTATCTATATATGCTCCCCGGTTTAAAAAAAAGGCGCACATTTATGCTCATGGGAGGTGCTAATGTGATAGTTTGTTGCACACGTTCTGGCCCAAATTAGTTCGTTTAACTTTCCGTAATCAATACAAATGGTAATGCACTAACACCTTTCTACAAGTTCATGCACAAATTTGCACATACTATTAACTTTCCACTTATCTAAGTTCGACCAATATTATAGACAAAATTACGAACATTTACGATGCCAAATCAATAACCACAAAATATATTTTCATATATATTTGTTTCAGGTTGTAGATGTTTATATTTACTTTTTATGTTTGGTGAAAATTAGTAAACTTGGACTTTTGACTAAATTTATAAGCCTTAGTATTTGTTAAAACTTTTACTTTTGGTCAAACATATATCAAGATGTACGTGCCAGCCGAACATCATCTCTGAAGGCATATATTACTGTATTCAACTTTCACGAAGCTATTAGTTCCAACTTTTACAAACTTACCTCGCAATTTTTTTTTTACTAACTCAATACCACTTTCAGCAACAGAAATTCAATTCGGACCCGACCTCGTTCCCGTCTAGAACTCTCGATCACCGCCTCCCCGATCCTCCTTTTCCTCCATCACCAGCCTAGCTTTGGATCCGTGAGCCAACAATCCCTAAATTTCGACGAACTTTTTCTGGTTAGATTAGAGTCTAGGGTTCAGGCGGCTCCGATCTGAGCATCCAGCGGCGGGCGAAGATGAAGAAGAGCCGGCACTCGTATCCCTTGCTTTCCGCCAAAGGATCACAAGTAGCCGCCGCTTCCTCTGTTGCGTCTGCTGCTCGTGGCCAGGGAAATATGATGAAGCTGAAGAAATCCGATCTCGTTTCGGGGGTTGATGGCGAAGATGTCAAAGCGGCAACCGGTGAGGCCTCATCTCCCTGCTCTAGGAAGAAGAGAAGCCGCAAGCGGTTTTATCTCGTGCCATCGGAGAAGCTACTCAAGTCAAAGTCACCACCCAGCAACGTCGATGAGGACGAACTTGCAACTCCCCCTCGTAGGAAGAATAATATCATCAAGCAGAATGTTATGGTGCGGCTGCGAAACCGCTCCAGTCGACCTAGGTCGCCGTCCAGCGGTACTGATTTAGAGGCACAGTCAAGCGGAGACGAAAAGCATCACTCTGTTGTCAGCTCATATTTTTCTGGGGATGTCAGCATAAACAAGGCAGATGGCGTTGAGCCTGCCAACAAAATCGACCCACCCACATTGGGCATGGACATTGAGCAGAGTCATGCTTTTGACAATTGTCTCGATGTAACTCCGAGCAGCATTTCTGAATTAATGTCCTGGACGAGATACAAGATGGTGAATGCCCCAACCCCCCCTACAGAGGAAATGCAAAACTACCTTGATTTGGACCAGGAGGCCATCATGACGTCGATCAGTTCTCTCTATGATAATTTAAACCTCAGTCCTCCTGCTGAGGTAGAATTTTGTTCTACATATGATGAAAAGCAGCTCGCTGAGGTCTACAAGCGGCTATCCCGGTACTGCATCCAAGCCCATGAGTTATCCTCGCCTGGAGAGGAACTGGCTGACCAACAACTGAATGAGGAGTTGGAGTGCCCTCTGCATGTCTATGAAAATGTTATATATCAGCACAACAAAGAGTGTCCTGAATGGTGTACTTCCATCCTGAACAATGCAAGCTTGCTGGCTTGGACGACTACCAGCGCCTAGTGCTTCGTGATGATTTTCTGTTTCTGTACGGTGATTGGGATTACTACCGCTTAACTTATCATACCTACCAGGGAGATCTAGAGTATGTCCACTTCTGTGATGAGCTGTCAAAGAAAATTAAGTGGATTGAAGATGAAACGGCACTCTTCGGGGATCAGTGGCCGAGATACGAGCTAGTGGCTTTTCTTCAATCACTGGAGATTGCAGTGCAGTTTCCTAATATTTTTGCACGTTCAGTTATCTCTGGCTTGAATGAGCATCTGGATAGCCTTCGGTTTTACCTTGATAGCCGGAAGGACTGGGATGGTGTATATCTCGAGATATGGAAACGGGTTGCTAAGCATAAGGTGAAGTTTGATGAGGTTCTGATGCAATTGCATGAAGAGAACATTTTCCCGTTTCGCAGGCATGAGATAAAATCTGCGTTAGATGATCCGGGCGTCAGCTTGATTAAGTATAATTATGAAAACTTCGTGGATCGCATTGATGCGAAGTTCTCGGAAGACGAAGCTCGTCCCTTGCTTGTAGAGGCCGTTGAGAAAATGTTTCCGAGACGGAAGAACTATTTGGATTATGCAAGAAAGAAAATGGAAATTACAGCCCGTATTGGTTTGATTCCCAATTCAAACCTAGAAGTTGCTGCACAAGGTGGGAGAAACCAAGGTGAAGCGAAGTCTGCAATAGTGAGCTGAGAACCAATGCCATGAGCAAAGAATGGCTTCTAGCACCCTTAGCTGAACATCTTAACTACCGCAAACTTTCTAGCCTCTTTATTCACTTGTTTGCTTGTTACCAAACGAATTTGGCTTCAGCTTGGATGTCGTTGCTTAGTTCTGCTTAGGTGGATGTATTGCACATGTATTTGTGTACTCTTCTACTATGATGCGTTCATCGATTGAGAGAATTCCTTATTTGGTCCTAGCTGAAATTTGCCTTCGTTTCTTGGCCCTGGCAAAAAAATTCTTTCTTTCTTGACACACAAAGTTTGGTTGGTTCCTTATTTGGCCCCCTAGTACAATTTAATCACTAACGGTGTTAAATAGTTATCTAAGATGCCAATTTTACCCCTGTTGTAATATGTGACAAAATGGCACTGAAAAAGCTGTGATATGGTACGTGGAACGTTAGAACCGAATATAGCGTCACATAAGCGGAAAATGCTCGAATGAACCGCCGGGCATATGCTCCTGGCAGAACTAGCTCTCCCATTGGCTAAAAGAGAGATGGGCCCCACAACAGTGCTGCCAAGTTTTCTAATTAAGGGGCGGAATACATATGAAAATACATAAAGCTTGGACCACGAATTAATTGTTGTGCATACACCAGACATGGGACCAGGAATTGAATGCGAAGACAATTCACCTAGCCCAAACCATCTCTCTCCATGCTTCTTCTCACGGCTTCTTCTCACGGCGCACGCCGGCATGACGACGAGCTAGAGCGCCGTCCGCTCATGGACTACGGGATCGAGGCTGCCGACGGCCGTTGCATATTTGACGCCGCGTCTCGTGCAGCGCTCGATGCGGAACCAAGCGAGAACGGCAACTGATGCGGAACCAGGCGAGACCGATTGACTGAGGTGCAACTAGGCGAGGTCGCCAGCGTGGCGCGGCAATATCACTGTTTTGACTCGTCTTAGGCTGTAGCGCTTGAACGGAGGCGCCGCCGTCGACATTGACGATGCCTTCTTCATCCCCAGTCTAATCCCCACACGCGTCGGCTCGCCGCCACCCGGTTCCAACGCCAGCTGACCTGGCACCGTGCGGCACATGGCGTGTAGAGCTTCGGGCTGTCCCTGGCACTCGCCAAGAACGGTGGTTGAATCGGTGAGCAGCGGGAGTGGAGCACAGCCAGGTGCAGCGGATGACCTGGAGTCCTGGACACAGCAGCTCCGATGGCTCCCGGGCTCCGTCGGCCAAGTGCGGCCGATTGAAAGGGCGGGCGAGGCAGACTGCTCCCACGCAGCAGCTCCGGCGCTCCGACGGCCAAGTGCGGCCGCGGTCGAGGCGGACTGCTCCGACGCAGAAGCTCCGTCGGCCGGGTCATCTCCTTCCACGTCGACCTGTCCGGCATCTTCCCGGAGCGGATGTACGTCGGCTTCTCGGCGTCCACGGGACTCCCGACGAGCTCGCACTACCGCATGGGGTGGAGCTTCAAGCCGGACGGCGGCGCGCCGCTGCTCAACCTATCGTCCCTCCGGTCCATCGCCGCAGCCCAAGCCGGACATGAGGAGCAGGGACGACGCGGATCCTGGCATCGGTGTTCTCGGCGTTCGTGGCGCTGGTGCTGCTGGCCAGCGCGGGTGCCTACGGGGCGTACCGCTACGAGAACCGCGAGGTGATCGAGCCGTGGGAGCTGGACTACGGCCCGCACCGGTACAAGTACTCGGAGCTGAAGCACGCCAGTGACGCCACGCGGGGGTTCCGCGAGCGCGAGTTCCTCGGCTGCGGCGGCTTTGGCAAGGTGTACGGCGGGGTGCTCCCGGGAACGCAGTCCATCGGCCGGCTCCGCCACCGCAACCTCGTAGAGCTGCAGGGGTGGTGTCGCCAGCGCACGCGCCGAACTGGTTGTCCTCGGGCCTCCCACCATGCTCCTCGAAGGCGGCATGGAGGCGGCCGACGAGCGCGTTGAGGCTGCCCCTGGCCTGGCGGAGCGAGCATGGGCACAGAGCCAAGGGCGGGCGGTGGTTGCGCAGGTACTGGTCAAACGCGTGCCAGTCCCGAGCTCCATGGACGGGCGGCGAGAGAGAGAGAGAGGATGAAGGTTACGAGCTCACGGCAGAGAATTAATACCCCATGGGTCCATGTATTGTAGTACCTAGCAATTACAACTCAAATTAACTATGGAAATACCCTGCCACCAGATTAGGACCACTCCTTACGTGGACCAATAGAATTTGGAGTTCCCATGGGTTCACATACCGCCGGGTTTTGAAAATGCACTCTCCACATAAGCTCATCACATTGTTGATGGAGAAGCACATGGATAGCTGGAACCAGGGGCAGAGGCACAGGCTAACTCTTGTACATATAGCCCGGTCCAATAAAATGACCCCAGTGAAAACTGATGTTGACCCCAGCTAATCAGATTCCAATCACGTGTACGTCCGCAAGTGCACACGTCTTGGCCCAAAACACTCAGCATGGAAGCCCATGGTTTGCTGAATCGCTCGATCGAGTACTACGCTCGCTCGTCATCCCGTCGTTACCCTGGGTATATTTTCGCGAAGTCAACTCCCTCCGCTGTGACGATTCCTTCTGCACGATCCGTTTCTCTTTTCTTTCCAGTAAGTGATCTACCGATGCAGCTAGGGGTATATAAGTCCAGCAAAAAAATATTTGACGGAAGTAGCTAACGAAATTGACGGTAGGGTCAAATAAGGAACCAACAAAAATTTGTGTGTCAAGAAAGGAAGAAAAAAATTTCTAGGGCCAAGAAAGGAAGGCAAACTTTAGCCAAGGCCAAATAAGGAATTCTCTCTCATCGATTAGGTTGGATTGCTCTCGTCTTATATATGTGAGTATTTTAGAACTCTTTGTGAAGGTGTAAGTCGAGAGAGCAGATTTTTGGCTCCCGAGCAACAGTGATCTCGGTATCTGTCCTGACTGTTGTGAACTGTGATCTGTGTTAATCTGTTCTCAAGCAAAAAAAAATTGCACTGGGATATATTTTGTCAGATATTCACTAATATAATCCAGTTACCACCAAAATACTATCCCCTTTGTACTAATACACAGTAGCGCGTATACCAACGTTGAAAGTTCACAAACAAACAAAATCAAATTAGAAAAGGCTTTCAACTACATGCTAATTGAGCTTTCAGTTCAATATAATTATAGCTTTCAACGATACGCTCGTTAGTCGTTACACAAAATCCAAAAAGAACAAGAATGAAGCAACAGCAGCTCAAATCGGATGCACATAATAACTATTGGAGTATCTCATCAACATGCGTCTGTCAAACCTCATCTGCTACAATGAGAAGGACCCGCGCTCGTTCTTTGACTTCAGTGTGTCATCTTCGTCAGAGCTTGGAGTAGAGCTGCGGCGTGCACCACTTGAAGAACTTGCCGGTGGGGAGTTCGGCGGGCGGCAGCAGCACGAGCCCGGCGGCGGCGCGGCCGGCCTCTTCGGCGGTGCGCTTGCCAGACCCGCGCGTCATGTCGGTCCGCGTGAACCCGGGGCAGAAGCAGTTGACGGCGACGGCACCCCGCAGGCGCGCGGCGAGGAGGCGGGAGTAGGCATTGAGGGCGAGCTTGGAGACGGCGTAGTCCGTCCATACCGCCGGCCACCCGTGCTCCTGCCACGTCCCGTCCTTGACCTGCGCCAGGAACCGCGACGCCATGGCCTCGATCTCCTGCTCCGTCAGCCTTTCCTCGTCCAGCAGCATGTTCCTCAGCGACGGGTCCCTCACCTTCTGCAAAAAGATCAACGCACATCAATTTATTTCTGAAATTTCGCCTACAGAAACTGCATCTCACTCACACAAGTCACAGCAGTTGACTGCCATTAGCAAATACCCACAG
This sequence comes from Lolium rigidum, assembly GCF_022539505.1. NCBI lineage: Eukaryota > Viridiplantae > Streptophyta > Magnoliopsida > Poales > Poaceae > Lolium > Lolium rigidum. The sequence goes on from NC_061509.1 coordinate 176,485,671, forward strand.
GTAATTAGCTCTTGTGTTGATCATGTAACCGGAGTGTGTTCCAGATGGCACTGGACTAGTCAAGGTGTGGACGCAGGACACTGAAGAAGTCACGTACTGTGACTGAAGAAATCTGGCATTTTGTCTGTCGAACGAGTCTAGTCCGTTCAAACTTCAGAGTCCACATTCCATCTTGAACCAGCTGACAGTGAGCTCATTATGAGCTGCTCATAGTCAAGCTATTTGCTCCTTAACGAAATGCTATTTATTTAACCCTCAATTATATGATTTGACCCACATGGAAAAAATCGATTCAGCATCGGCATGTGCACTCAATGTCTGCAGCTTTGAAGTTCCCACTCACAACTGGTGCAAGCAAGCATGGGAGAAGATAGAGTAAGGATTTATGTCGGAAACTTCGCCTACCAGAAATGCATTCTCTTGCACTCCTATATAATTTCCATTAGCAAAAGCCAACACATAATTAGCCGTAACTGGAGTGTGCTCCAGAGGGCTTGGACTAGTCAGGGTGTGGACGAAGGACACTGAAGAAGTCTGTACCATGACTGAAGAAAATTGGCATTGTCTGTCGAACGAGTCCATGAGCTCATAGTCAAGTTATTTGCTCCTTAATGAACATCTATTTTTTTCAACCTCAGTTATGTGATTTGACAAGCACGATTTTTTTTTTATTATGAGTCAGAAGTGGCATGTGCACACAGTGTCTGCAAGTTTGAAGTTCCCACTCATAACTAGTGCAAGAAAGCATGGGAATAGATAGAGTAAGGATTTGGTTTCAAACTCATTACTCATCTGAGCCTCGTGCTGAACAAAATTCACTAGTACTCAGGAGTTTGGAACGCCTTTAAACCAAGACAAAACTATGTGCCCTTTTCACTGAATATAACTTTCAGTGAGAAAAGTTGGTGACAGATGGTTCAGAATGGCAGGGCCAGTGTCATCAGCTGAATTACCCATCCGTAATCCGTTGACATGATCACATGAGACATAACTTACAACTAATGTACTACTGTGGCTGCCTTGTAGCGTGAGAGGAAGAGTCAAGTACACGTAGTTAACTTGTAGTGATGCTATGTTAGTTTGATCACTTACATTTAGAAGGCCAAGCTGGGAGCTGAGGTTGAGGATCCGGCTGGTCCCAGCGGACCGTCGGAAGAGCGGCAGTAGCGCCTCGATGAGCATCTTGGCACCAAAGAAGTTCGTCCGGAGGACTGTCTCGGCATGCTCCACCGAGTTGGTTTCGATCTCGTTGAACGAAACGCCAGCGTTGTTCACCTGCAGGGAGCAAGGTTGGTTTCAGAATCACATAATTTCATGTTAGATTAGGACGCCTGCAGCATTGTTCAAGCAAAGGAGATGTGATCTCATTACATCTACCATGCACCAATTCAGCAGCAACTTTTGCGTCGTTTCCCCTTTCTGGTTGAACGGTTGCTGATGTAGGTGTAGAATTATTAATTGTGCAAGTACATGAAGCGGTAGATATGTAGCTTTTGCCCTCATTTTAACTAAACATTTCATGGTGCGGCCGATGACAAGAGCTAACAAAAGCTACACAATTGTGTTCCATACGAACCATCTGACATGTGTGAGCAGAACAGGTCAAACAAACCGGGTGGGAAGAAGACACAAGAAACTTCTTCTGCTTTATGTGACTTCAGCACAAAAAATATGATACAGATCCTTTTTTTTCCGAATAAAATATGATACAGATCTACACCGACCATATCTGCAATATAGTGTACTGCGATGACCTGGGATTGCAGTGTAGGAACAACTTGCAGTCATCGATCTTATAGATATACTATCTCATCCAAAGAATAGGTCTTGTGCTGCCACTGTTCCATCGGCATGGAAGCATGGAACACAAGGCTTGATAAGATGATATTAGTACTACAGTAGTTTGTTTGTTAGTCAGGGTCGATCCTTCTCTTGTTTGTTTCTGTATTTTTTTAAAAACCGTATCGTGTTGCATGCGGTTCGTAGACTTTGGGCCATCCCCGATTACTTAAAATCGAGTCCATGACCAGACAAGATGCGCAGGGAATACTGTAGTAATGGTATGCACTAAGCATCTTCTGTGCGTGGTTGACCTGCTCCACTTGGGTATCTCGATCGGCTCAAGCAAAAACTCTGAAGCTTTTGTTTTTCGAATTAGTTTCACTTTTATCATGAAACTATATATTGCAGAGTTCACTATAGGTATTTGTTACATAGCCATATGGTAACTTTTTGGACGTGACCAGGGGATAACTAAATGTCAGATGTCGCTATCGACGACGAGACGATCGATCTACAGGTTGGTACTAGCTTGGACCAGAATCTTAATTGGTCGTCACTTTCTTCACTAACTCGCGGCGTATATAAAGGGCAACAAGGCCGTTTCATGCCCTAATTGACCCGCACAGCTAGCTACTCGTGATGACTTTGATCTAACTCTCTGGCTGTGGAGGGACGCTTAATTAGGCAACGATCAAAGTCTATTCCACTAAAACACATCCTGAAGATTTGTAGAGGAGATATAGCTAGCTGTCTGTCGTCCTTCATTTTTGTGGGCCAACAATATATGTTTTTAGTTCACGGCCATAATTAATTTTATCCACCACCAGAAAACTTTTAGATATATGTATGCCTTATTTAGCATCAACCACAAATTGTTTCATTGCACGTAGTGTTGGTATGCCTTGTTTGGTGTAAGCACATTTTATTCTGCAGAAAGTAGCTAGCTAAGGCTTGGTTTACATAAGGGGAGCGAGATGATCCGTATGTAGCGCTTGTGAGGTGCGATCGAGCTGGAAATTTTGTCTAGTGGAGTATGGTAGGACATACTATATACTTTCTAGGGTGGAGTATTAATCTTGGTAGATTAGTAGGTAAGCAAATCTCTAGTACAAGCACAAACAGATTGTTCATTGTATATGTACAATCGGCTCATTCTCTGCTATCAAACAGCTTGCACTTGCACACCACTTGGGTCGTCGACTCGTAGTGCTTGTGGAACTTAAGATATATATATCCTCAAATTAAGCCCCATATTTTCCGTCGGCTTTTCAACATGGAAGCGAAAGGAAGCGTTCAAAGGCAAATGATCTGCACACTGCACAGGGCTCATGTCCACGTCCAGAAAATGGCATGCGGATCAAGAGAAATCCGGTCTATAAGCATCAAAAGACAAGGACTCACCAGAATGTCGAGTCCGCCGAGGTCGTCGCGGATCCAGGCGGCGAAGGCGGCGACGGAGGCGGGGTCGACGACGTCGAGCTGGTGGAACCGTACTGAGGGAAAGCCCCTGGCGCGGAGCTCGGCGGCGGCGGCCTCCCCGCGCGCCTGGTCACGCGCCGTGAGCACCACGGAGAGGCCCTGCTCCGCCAGGCGCGCCGCCAGCGCGTGGCCGATGCCGCGGTTCGCCCCCGTCACCACCGCCACCGTCTCCCCGGTCCACCACGCCCTGATCGGCACAACAAAGTCAGAAACAGATTTGGCAGATCTCTCGTCAATGAACACAAACATGCACGAGGTAATCAAGGTTGGTTAGCGAGTTACTTGTGCGCCGGGGGCGTCTCCTTGGAGCTCGAGCAGTCCATGGATGGAGGGGAGGAGGAGGTCGATCGAGCCAGCTGGCCCTTGGTTGCCTCGAGCCGGGGAAGAGTCGGGAAGGAGAGAGGGAGGCACCGGACACGAGAGAGCAAAGCAAAGCCTGCTTGGAGTGGGATGCGGTGGAATAGGGCAGTATATATAGGGACGGCTACCCGGCGCAAGTGGGTGTGGGTGATGGGAATCCGTCTGGTTTCTGTTTGGCGTTGGGGGCGAGAGCCGGTCAACTGACGGGCTTGCAGTGCAGGGCACAGTGATTGCAATCTGAAAGCGAGTGACTCTAAGCGCCATTTATACATTCTTAATTTAAATATTAGGGTTAAAGTTGTGCATTGCCAGTAGAGTGTGCCTTGTACTCCCTCCCTTCATAAATAGATGTCTTACATTTGTTAAAATTTGGATGTATGAAGTAATATTATATTGTAGGATGAAGGCTTAGCCTAGGTTGTGGCTACATAAGTGTGCTTTATATTTTATCGATTTGAGTATATTTATGTACTATATCTTAGATACTACAAAGCAAGTTCCGATGAAAAAACTGTAAGTGACATCACATTTTTCACTATATTTCCAAAATACATTTATATTTATACACATAAAAAGAGTACGTGGAAAAAAAATGCGTACTACCTAAAAATTATTATGTATAGCACTAAAATAGTCTTATATACTACTCCCTCCGTTCCTATATATAAGCCATATAGTTTTTTGAGAAAAATTCCAGAATATAAGGTTTATTGCGTTGTCCTACTTGTATGGACAATATTTTTGGAGATTTGATTAGGTTTACTTATCTTATGCAAAGTCCTCTATTAGCTCACGGCAATTACGTACGGTTAACCCTAGCCAAACATGGTGTAATTTTTCCTAAATATGCGTTTCTTAATTTTCGTGCCAGAAATTATATGGCTTATTTAGAACAGGAGGGACTAATATACTTCATACTATCTGCAAATAGTCTTCGGTATTCTCTAGATTATGTCAAACACATATGCATGTGTAACTAGGTACATCGAGGTGTAGTACGAACTTCTCCTACTCTATCATGAAGCATGTCGGAGGTTTTTCAAAATTCGGATGTACCTAGATACTATTTAACGTCTAAATACATCTTAATATTAACAAATGTTAGACTAGTTTCATGGGACGGAGGGAGTATAAAAAATGTAGGAGATAGATGGCAAAGTGGGGCTAAATGTAAGATGGCTACATGTAACATGTTTGTATGAAAATCCAAAAACAACAATTTACAATTTGAAAAAAATAATTAAACAGATCTTCCAGAGGTAGAAAATGATTTATTCGACCGGTGTGCAAAATATCGATGCGAAATAATCAGTATTATAGGCTATGCAGAACTGAAAAAGTTGTAGATTTGAAGTATTGAAGACTGCAACTTTTCAAATCTCCAAAATTTGTAAGATTTTTCCACTTTTATGTAGCCTAGAATAATAATAAAAAAATTGCGTTGAGATTTTGCAAATTCATAGAATACACCATTCACTATGTCTAGGATTTTTTCCAGGGTTTTTAAAAACTTCATAATGTCATTTTTTAAATTTTGAAAATACCAGTCTACATGTATCCTCTAGCTGAGTAGAAGAAAAGAAAAGAGGGGCACCATTTGTGGTTTCTGATAGGCATGGTATATGTACCGAAAAACACATGAATGTATAATGGAAAAAGTTTGCGAGTACCTAGACGAAAAAACATACCCTTGTGGGAGTGACAACCTTGTATTGGTTTTTATGACTGTAGAATTGCTGTTGTTTTGATGAAAAATGAAACATATTTTCTCATTGTCGGTTGTCTACTCGTGCACATGGAGCAAATTGCAGCGACCAAGGCATAAAGATCTCTTCATATTGACATGTTCATGAAAGAAACCCCTTTGCTTTGCATGTTAAGAGTTCGGTTCAATTTTTTTTATATTTTTGTATGGGATGCGTGCATCTTATTATGCAGATGTCTGTTGGTTTTAGCGACTTGATGTGAAAATAAAAGCTCTCTATATAGAAGAAATCATGGTTTCCAGGACTACAAAATAAACAAGTACCTGTAAAAGGAATTTAATATGTTGAATCCTCTAATTATCTTTCTTGCGAAATTGCATTGAATTGAAGATGCAGCTCGCGTCGGTGGAAGGGAGACTTGGTTGGCTAACACAGCTCCGCACATGCTGTTGTTGCTTCCAGTGGCTACTGACCCTCTTAATCTAACTTGAAATCTTGCTTCCTCGATCGGGTGCAAAGGATCAGCTCCGCAATGCATTCGTCGTGCCTCGTGCGTGCATGGGCGCATGGCCTGTCAGAAAAGAATCCCAACGGTCCACTGTCTTGAAAACAAGCACAAGAACTAGTCTCGTCTGACGTCTGAAAAGGGCAAAATTAGGGGAGGACGACAATGAAAGAGTACGTTGGAAATCTTACGCGCGCACCCAACTGATTGACATGTAACATGTTGTTCACGAATAGTATGCATGGGTGCTATTGTCGACCCCTTTCAGGATTATGTTTCGTGTGATGCTTAAGTTGCAATGGCTAGCTAGTTAGTTAGTTAGTTAATTGGGATGATTTTTAACTAGTTGAAGGACTGGGTCACTCAGCAGGCCAATGCGGTGTTTCTTGCATGAATCTGAAAGTCACATGATTTTGACAACTTCGATTTGGATCCACATTGCATGGATGGAAACGTGTAAATTCAAATTGATATCTTGGTGGTACATAACTGCCATGGAAACATTTAGAATGACCCCAAAAGGCCAAAAGCCTACTTTTCCGAAATGCAGGGAAGTGGGAACTAATAGTCACGTGAAGAACAACTCCGTAACGTAACTGTCAGATTGCAAAACTAAAGTAGTAGTTCAGGTCTTGGGAGTTCTGATTGCTCGCTACACGAGGGAGTCAATTATGCGAGCTGAGTAAACTAGCTAGCGTCTGACGTACGTGACCAAGACAACGGCCAACTTGTCAGACAAAAGAACTATCAACCGCTCAATTGCCAAGACATGGTGGAGAACGGCAGTTCTTGCAATCTAGCACGGGGCTCACGTTTTCTGACGGAAATTGGCCAAATTGTCACGTTTTCTAAACACTGCACGCCTTAATTGGAGTTCATCCCTGGCAGTACGTCTGGCACACTTCCGTTTCAAGTTTCTGGCCATCATTTTCTTGGCTCTTGTTTTTTGGAGTACTTATTTGAAGATTAGATGGACTAATTAGGTACAGGCAAAGCCAAGCTAGAAGTTCAAATCAGAAAGGAATGAACTATGTACTTCATGATGCGAGTGCACGTTTCTCACAATTAGGTTGCTATACATATAACTAGCTAGATCCTTAAATTGTTCCTAATGTATTGACCAGACATCAACATAAAGTGGTTCAGCAGTTGAGATCGTGATGGAGCGTACGTCATAGTGTTGTTTAGTTGCAGGACGATAACACCGACCACGTGCTAATGTCTGATTAGCGCAATTTTAGTACCACTATGCCATTAAAATAACCAAGAAGCCTAGCTCATTCTTCACAAATGGGGACGACGTCCATTATCTCAAGGGATCAAACTGACCTCAGCCTCTAGTTAGTTAAACGTGGCTAGCCAGCAGGGTGTTATGCATGTTACGGCTACGAGTGTATTTATCTCAACCTAGATTCTCATAACAGAAACAAGGCGTTCATATGCTCCTGGTTTTCATATGATTTTTTAATGTATTTCAAAATAATAATAATAATCAACAAAAAAATCACGCTAATATATCGATGTTTTATGTGTTGGCAAAGTCGTTCCACAAAGATACGCTATGTTTTTGTGTCGTGTGTAAAAAAGATAAAATTTAGTGCCAAAAAAACTCTATGTGAGATATTTTCTTATATTTTTTACACAAGACAGATAAATGTTGATTTTCTGCTAAATTTGGCATGCACATATAGAATATTAAGATATATGTGCTGACTTTTTGTTCAGAATCTTTTGATATTTTAAAGATTTTTTTCTGATTCCAAGAACATATTCACCCAAGATCAAAAGTTCATTTCCAGTTATAATATTCATTGTTACTTACTCAGCAATCTAAAGAAAACCTTTGCTAGGGGTTGGGACCTGGGATTTTTTGGTGGTCCTACTACTTTGTGTGCATCGTCCACAACTTGCTAGTGGACTAGTGGTTGTGGCACAACTATACACCATGCATGGCTTTCTTGATGCATTAACGTTAGTGGGGAAATAAACATGGTTTTTGTGGCTATTTAGGAATTACAGACCAATCAGGCATCGAAGTGGAAGAAGGACGATGAGAAAGCGTCAAACTTAGAAGACATCAAACAAAAAGCAAAACAGCTCCAAGCGAACACGACAGAGCTAACTAAACAATATGCTAAACTAATAAAAACAAAGAAAGAAGGAGAAGAGGAAACGCAAAATAATAATAAGGTTACAAAGAAAGGAAAACAAAAATAGCCGGTGCAGGGAAGGTTTTCAGGATGTCAGTGCACATGAGCGGATGCAGCGGGTGGGTCGGGGGGGGGGGGGGGGGGGGGGGCGGGGCCCACCCATACCGGCCCAAATGAGTGCCGGCCCGCTCGTTGAGGGCATGCTCTAAAAGAGCATGAAAAGAGGCGGAGCTGTGTTTCGATCCGAAGTGTCGAGCATGGGAAAGTTGCACTTGCCACTGAGCTACACCTGTGACGTTGATTAGAATGTGCACTGGCCCTCTTTATTTGAGATCTTAAATATCATTCGATTAAGATTTGTTCTTCTATATATATGTTTATAATCAGTTCCTATAAATTTTGGTATGTTTATCACAGGTTTATCTGCTTACTTCTCTTTTCTTTATTTTGTTACCTTTTCAAAACTATGTTTATATTTTTTATGACTCGATTTTTTGTTTCACTTTTTTTACATCAATCTTTTGGTGCGGTGTTACCTGTATATTTCGAATATGTTTCTCGGACACGACATTTAGTTTTCTATGTAGTTGAGATATATTCTTCATACGGTATCTAGATATTAATGGTTTATTTTTAAAAAATCACTCTCTCGGTGCGGTGATTCCTCTCTCGGTGCGGTGATTCCTGTATATTCAGGATATGTTTCTCGAACACTACATTTAGTTTCCTACAAAATTGATATTTTTTCTACCGGTGGCGGCGGATGTTGAAAGTGTATTTTCCGCTATGAGTCTAGTGAAAACAAGTTGAGAAATAATATCGGTGGGTGACGAGCTCTTTTAGTGACATTTATCGAGCATGGTATTCGTTAATGTAAGTGATGATACCATAGTTGAAACTTTCATGACAATGCAAGAGCATAGATTGAAAAAATGATGTGATTTTATATTTATGCTATATTTTATCATGTAATACTCTTTTCATGTTTTGAATTATTTGTATTATAATCATGCATATTTGATATATGTATTGAACTCCAATGGTAACATCCATTTTTTTTTATTATACATTTAATAACTTCTTTCACAATTGGGGTGAAGCAAAAAAAAAATCGGAGGTGTGCCCCCCTCCAATTTTATCTTGCGTCACATGTATAAATTGCTAATAAAGCCATAGATCGATCGATAGAGTGAATCAGTGAACGCATGCATGCAAGTTGCAATACGCAAAACAAGAAAGCTGGTCTACGTACACTCCATCGTGATTTCACACACCTGGCAACAGAAATCATATAAGAAAGAATCATGCAAAGTAGATATGAACATGTTGCCTGAAGTCTGAACTACTAATTGACTCTTGCTAACTTGTAGCACCACAACCCCTTTTTGGCACTACACATTGGTTTGTACATACATATGTACAGTGCTGACTAATGACTGGACCTACATTGGGGTTCTATACTTCTTCGCTCTTCAGGCTTCAGAAAGAGGTGTATCATGTGGGGCTCATGCCAGTTCAAGTCCATGTCGATCGCACCACACCGGCAACCTAGGCAAAAAAAACCTAGGCGGTCCAACTGCCCCGCGCCCGCGCCGGGCGCCGGCACATGCCTTTGCCGCTATGTCTCCAGCGCATGCAGGTTCGCGTCCATCGATCTTACATTGATCGTTTCCAGCTTGTACCGAGATATCGACCGATAAGAAAGATCCCAAAGTACGAAAGCTCAACTGGAGATGCTCTTACCAGGCAGCGTCCTGTGAGGAGATACCGCATCGGGAAATTCAATTGGGCTCCACTAGTGGAAAAGAGGCCTTTCGTCCCACTCTTCAGTCCCCGTTTTGAACCAAACCGGGACCAATAGGGGGTATTGGTCCCGGTTCATCATGAAAACCCTTTAGTCCCGGTTCGTTTGGACCCTTTAGTCCCGGTTGGTAATACAAACCGGGACTAAAGGTGGTCTATGGGGCAAAACTCTTTAGTCCCGGTTCGTATTACCAACCGGGACTAAAGGTCTACCCTTTAGTCCCGGTTCGTGACACGAAGGGGGACTAAAGGGTTTTTGCCTCCCCATGCAGCTCTACCACCCCCCCCCCGGTGGATCGCCTTTTTTAACACTGTAAAATATAAAACAAAATGATAGAAAATTCAAAAAATAAAATCTTTTCAGATTCTTGTATGTTATGCAACTTACTATTAGGGAAAATTAACAAATTTGAATTTTTACTTTTTTTGCAAAAAAGTTTTGAAAAATGGTAAAACCGCAATAACTTTTGCATACGACGTCGAAAAAAAAACGTATAATATATCAAAAAAATCCTGGGAAATTCGGAAAATATGGTTTACCCGGTTAGCCAATTTTTAGATTCTCAAAATTTCAAATGAAAATATGAAAGCAGGAAGATTTTAGTTTTTGCCAGAAATTCGGAATTTTATTTTTTAAATTTTTTTAAAATAATAATTACATCATGCATAAAGATTACTATTACTTAACCATAAAGTTAGCCAATTTTTTAGATTTTCAAATTTTCAAGTTTGGCAAAAAAATATTAAAAAATAATAAATTAAAAAAACAATTATAATACAGATTTAAAAAATTATAATTATAATACCATTACCACAACATGTACGTTATTAGTTTTGTTTATTAAAATAATTATTTGGAATTCGAATAATAAATAAGTGTGACATCGACCAACATGTTAATAGGATTGATATGGCACTAGTATCACAACATGCGCGCGAAGCACTTGGAAGCGGGATGGGAAAAGAACTTGGAAGTTAAGCGTGCTAGTGCTGGAGTAGTGGGAGGATGGGTGACCGAGCGGGAAGTTGGACCACGAGTAAATAATTTGACTAGAGATTAAGGGTAGTTAGAGATTAAGTGGAGTTAGAAACTAAACTAGTTAAATAACTGAAATAATAGAAATTCCGAAAAATAGGAAAAAAAAGAGGAGCGAAAAATAATTGGGAACCAAATAGATAAAAAAATAACGAAATAACCTTTAGTCCCGGTTCGTGTTACAAACCGGGACTAAAGGGTTTTTTCCTCGACGCGCGCCAGCAGCCCACGTGGCGGGACCTTTAGTCCCGGTTTGTTTTACAACCGGGACTAAAGGGGGGGACCTTTAGTCCCGCCTAATTGGTCCCGGTTTGGAAACCGGGACTAAAGGCCCAAATGAACCGGGCCTATAGCCCCGTTTTCCACTAGTGCTCATGGATACATATGAACTCGTTGTGTGAAAATATATTTTAAAATGTTAAAAAATTCTAAAATAAAATTCAACATGTATATCTAGACATTCTATATTCACAGACAAATTTTCTGGAAAAATAATATTTTTTGTGTCTTGTGTGAAAAAGATAAATTTTGATGCTCCAACACGACTAGGTACAGAACATTCTTTTGTCTTTTTATACATGTCAAATAAAATATTATTTTCCCATGAAAACTTGTGTACAAACATATAATGTTATGATGTATACCCGAAATTTTGTTTCAGAATTTTTTGATATTTTTAAATTTGTTTTTTAATTATTCTAAATTATAGGTGCATATGCACCTATGAGCCAAAACGCCACCTCCGTACCGCAGCGGCTTATAATGTTGGATAATTAGACATAATTTTCATTATCAATTTCAGGTTATAAAACATGACTACAACAATTACTTACCTATGAAACTCAAACATACTAGATGTATTAATCAACATGAACAGTAGCAGGGCATATCGTACAACAACCATCGCTAAACAGATCAGGATATGTCACACGTACCGATTTGGTGGAGGTGTAACACTCGTTGTCATTATCGATCTTCGAAGTAGACGACGTCTAAGATGATGGTAGGCAGCACTGCCAGAATTGAACGAAAGACGACCCATGATGAAGAGATTGAGCAGTCGCGTAGAGCGCTTCCTAGAAACCTAATTTGTCCTTTCCCGTACATGATCGCAAAGGTGAGCGGCTCCGGAGACCTGCTCTCCCGTTCGCTGGTGCACGCCGACGGGCGAGATTGATTAAGCTACGATGGCGGCACAAGCAGAGAGAGGTGGCAAAACCCTAACTCGTATATCAGATGTGTTTCTATGGTAGCCGGGCAAGATATTATATTGGCTCAGGAAACCTAGACAAGGTGCGCCCACGTCGCACGGTTCTAGCCATTTACAAATAGCCCACGGTCCGGGAACGACCGAAACTGACTAAATGCAACGCGTCCTTCTAAGATTCTATTTGTTTTACTGAATTGCTAAAAGAAGGAAAATGTAGGCTCGAGGCTCAATAAACTTAACACGAGCACATCACGCGTGTGCATCGTGTCGTGTCGCGTGGAGATGCTCCAGCAGGGCGACACGTATTTTTTTCTACTTATTTTTTTTTCTCTTCTCCATTTAAAAGATAGTTCCAAACATTACATATTGAAACATGGTTTTACACAAACTAACACATAATTTGAATATGGTTTACAAAAACTAATACATAGTTTGAACCATGGTTCACACAAATTAAAACATTGAAAAATGAGGAAAGCCAGTAGTGTTGGTTCCGTATGTTCATAGACTGCCGAAGCGATGCAGCGGCGCCAGTCGCTGGTGCGCCTGAGAAAATGCATCGACGCAGGGTCGCTGCCATGCGGGCCCGAAGAAACATCCGCCAGACGCGAGCGGACACTTCGTCCGTAGAGACGCATCCAGGGCGCATATTTGGGCCTTTGCATCACCGCGAACGGCCCGGTCACTTTGCGTCGCCCCGCCGGAGCAGGGACCCGACGCATTTTTCGGCCCGGCGGACGCAAACGGTCGCTCAGTGGATGTTTGAGTCGCGGTGTTGGAGATGCCCTAATAGCCATGCCTCGCGTGGAGCGTGGCCGTCGCCTACCTCTGCGCACGAAGTAATGGCGACGCCACGCGTGCTGCGGGCGTCGCCTGCCTCCGGTCTATATAAACAGGGGCGCGCGCATCTTATCTCCTCCCACACTAAACCCTAGCCGCCGCACAACCTCTACCGTAGCACCACTGCCGCTCAACCTCCACCTTTACCACCATGAGTAGTGCCGGCGCGGTCAGGCTGCCGCGCCTCCACCTCCACCTCCGACTCCACCTTTCCCGGCCTCGAGCTCCTCGACTCGATCAGGGACGCCAAGTTCCTGGCTGACGCGGAGAAGGAAGCAGAGGAGGAGCGGGTGGCCCACGCGGTGTTCGACGCCGAGATGGAACGCCGCAGGGTGGCGACCGCCGCAGCCGCTGAGGACAACGACTCCGACATCTCATGGTCTTCTGATGACCCTGATGCGCCTACCCCGGAGGAGAAGCCGGCGGAGCAGAGGGTGTTGGTCGATTCCTTCAAGACACTCACGAAGGTCGAGGACGCTGCGAACGAGAAGATGCGGATGTGCCTGCTAGAGGACGCGGCGGTGCACCGAGCCCTAGCGGCCGCACGACAGACGAAGGAGAGATGCAACGACGGCGCCGGGCCGTCGGGCAGCAAGTAGTCTAGGTTTTTACAACCACTTTGTATAGTTTATATGTAGTAGATTATGCTTTTTAAATATGTTGCAAATCAAAAAATAGGTCACCCCGATGGGAGCACATCCAGACGCAAATGGATGCGCGGTCAATATATGTCCGCGGGGCGACGGAAACGGACGCCCACGACCACTTTTAGATGTCCGATATGTGTCGCCCCCGTTAGAGATGCCATAACCTCAAACCAGACCTAGTGCAGTTAGATTACTAGATGACCCGGTGCGCCCCGGCGCACACGCGAAAGTGACACAATATTGAAACCATGTGTAATACTACATTATAATACTATTTATCTTTGCTGGTGAAAGTAAGTTATTAAAATCATGTATTGGCATATACAATACAGCTCCACGATTATTAACCTTGGCAAACACAATCAGCCATTATGAAATCGATATGAAGCATACACGTAGCTGAAAAAACAAAATAGAATAGAATAATCTCACGGAGCTGATACATTGTACATAACTCAAGCGCGATAGCATGGATCTCTACATAGGCATATAGGAGTAGTTTCTACCACTATATTACATAACATGGGTGATAGGGAACCAACGCACAGCGATTCAGTCTTACAACTAACATTACTTCATTGATCGGTCACATGACCAATTTGGGCTTAACATGCTTGGTGCCCCAAATACAGTAGTGTCATTCGCAACAAAAGAAACTTGATTAGATGACCCGTTGCGCCCCGGCACTAAGGCAGTAGCGAGAGACTATTGTAAGAACCACAAGTATATTATAGTACCTAAGTGGTGGAATTTGTATTACATTCTACATCAATTTAGCGAAGGTATATTACAGAAGGTATAATAGCATTGTACAAACTCAGGAGATGCAAGTATTTGATCCAAACTTGAATTTATTGCATCAAAACTCATACTTACATCACAAGTTAATACCACACACTCTCATTATGTACAAACTCAGGAGGTAGTAGTCAACTTGTAAATTATCTCGTGTAATATGTGAAGAAAACATCACTTCAATTCTATCCCCATCCTTGAGTAACACAAGTTTTCTACTGACTGAAAGCAGCTTCCCATGCATCCATGCCCATTCGTAAATCAGAGTAAGCGGTCATGCTCGCAAAAATGGATACAAACATATAGAGGGAAGCGGAGGTGAAGCGCCATAATAGCATGATTCTAAGTGCTGCAGATACTGCAAAAGTTTTTTTTCATTGCGCATCATCTCATGAAACTGAAAGCAGATGGAACATCAGTCAGTATAACGGAACCTCATACAGTACCTATGTGTTTGCATAGTATATATCCACAATAGTGTCAGCTTGCTCCAAATTCAGAGTTCAACAAAGATGCCATAATTGATATGACTTGGCACGAAAAAGGAAATAGAAATATGAAGTTAGAAATAACTTATCCCTGTTAAGGAGCTTAGATAAGACCATTGAACTGCCAAAGAGGAAAATCAACCTTTCGATGTTAAGTGACAAATTTTTTAGATGAGATGTTAAGTGATGGGATAATGACTATATAAATAGTCATCGATCATTATCTTAATCCAGTAATTGCAAGGCATGATCTCAGGGGAAATAAAAAATGTATGCAACTTTCTCAGCTACTCCATTGTAGATGTGAACTGGAGATACCAAAAGCAAGCAAGCTCCAGGCCTCTTTAAATAGGCTAAATTAAGTGAATGCTTTGGAATTGGACACCTTAAATACATAAAATCATAATATCATCAAGGTACTATCCCAACATATCAATATAAGAACATGGAAGTTAGTTCATGCAAACCTAGCTAGCATGTTATTGGAACAACTCTGCACATGCCAAAAATTCTGCTAGTAGCTAGTAGGTCAGCCACTGAATCTGCATACTTATGAATTCAGTATAGCAGAAAATTACAAACTATATAAACCTAGACTATAATGCCTCAACTGACTATTGAAATTTCGAAGGTCCTAGTTTTATTGAGCTTCTTAATTAAAATAGGATAGACTGAAAGGGATCATCTCAAGCAGCGAAACAAAGGGCACGATCTAGAAAACTGTCTGCGCTAAAGGGCAACCAGTAAGGAAAATGCAACCAAAAAACAAGAAATCACAATTCATAAGCATTTGAATAGTAAGTACAATAAGTGCACCTCACCACTATAAATGGTCCAAAGACCAGCACCTAGGTTTTATTTAATCAGTAACATAGGCCTAGCTAAGACAATGAAAGACTAAAGATGCAAACAACAATACTACTATATAACAAAAGAAGACCATACCTTTGGAGAGCTTAAAACCAGAGCCAACCATACCAAGAAAATTAAAACCAGAGACAACGGGGCTAAAGCATTATATGTCTAGCTTGCTGTTGTGGAGAAACAATCTGGTCATGGTGGCGTGCTTTGAGCCATCATGCAGATATGGAGAAGAGGGCACATCCCTGCCAGCAGAAGAAGGCACTCAGCAGGTGCCGACATCATAAAATTTCTCAAGAGCAGAAAATTATCTGTAACTTACAAGCAATATAATGTCCAGCAAGGAAAAATGATGCTTCCACCACTAAAGTATATTAAAATAATTGTTTTCTAGAAAAATAGGTGCGAAAACACAAACTTTATCTCTTCATAAATACATGAATATCTCATAAGTGATCCTAGGATAGGCAATTCGTCAATATATAGCCTATTCATATTGCAGCAAAATCCATCCTTTGTGTAAAAATGGACAGACTAAACAGGGACTTCCATAATTCAAATTGATGGTTATACCTAACGCAGATGGCTGATATAAGGTAATGTGCCATCCTATTTTTATATATAAAAAGAATCCAACAAAGTATGATGTACGCTGCAATTCCCCACAACGAACAGATTCTTATGGAGAAATTGGGAATATAAAGTGTTACCTGTCATATTTTCAGGCTGAGTACTTCCAAGTCACTTGATGATCTCCATTTGGACCATTCCACTACTATCCAAAATAAATGTGTTGCCTTCTGGAACATTGGGAACACACAAAACTGAAACTGCGGGAACAATGTGACGGTATAAAGAACAAAAAAGTCAATATCGAGTTCCAGCAAAATAAAAAAGAAGAGAAGATCTGAGAAGGTAACAGATTATTCCGTGCCAATCTATTCTCTGCGAGAGGACTTTTATTCAAATTGATGCCAAGATTTCAGTCACGACACAAAAAAGGCAAATCGGCAATGTTTGTGTATCTTTGGGTGTTACCTGCTCTACATGTACTGCCTGAGACACTTAGTTCAGCATGCCATGTTTTGTGATTCTAGTCTATCGAACTGATGGCCATCTCATTCTCTAGAAACAAGATAGCAGGCGCCATGGCAGCGCTCTGGGTGGCCTCTGCTTCTCGCCTCTACACCTGCAATAGTGATTCTGCCAGCATGAGCATTCATGTTGTAACCCTTCGGCTAAAGGTATACTTCGTAGATAACCCAAAAAACATACTTTCAATAGTTACAGGTTCAGGTATAGACTTAAAAGGCTGAAACTGTCCATGCCTACGAACTAATAATAGTATTCCGGTTACAAGCTCAGACTCTGGCGCTGCATTGTTGAAGGGAAGAGAAAGGAGATACTCAACTATATGATAAAATTAAAATGACACCTGAGTATATTAAAATCCACAAAAATAACATGAGAGATGGGTTAAAGCAATTGGGATAATCAGATGCAGATCTGAGACTACCTTCCAAAACTGAGAACAATTCTCTGTTACCTCCATCCTAGCATCCATGTACCCCTGCTTTCCTCATCAGCTAGTGATTTGAGGAGCTCAATGAAAGTCTCTGAAATATTATAATACAGCCATATTGAACAGCTAGCCCAACAAAATCGGCAAGAATTAATAAAAATCTGGAAATAATATATTGGCAATTTGGTGTTGTCTCGAGCATACTGAAGACTTTCATTTAGTTTGCTACTCAATTATCATTGCTGTTTAGTAGAAGTTTAGACACCGAAGAGAAGTAAGCAGTTAATAGCCTGATTGTAAAGCCGATATGTGAAGCTGACAAAGAGCCAAAGTTAGGAACATAGTCTTGGACACTCATGCATTAGGAACCATGCTAGTGGTGCTTCTCCCAGGCATTTTATCGGACATATGGCATGCACTCAAAATGGAACATCAAGCAAGAAAGGATGGTGACAGGAGATGAACACGATATAAAGTCATTCAGTGTCCAAGATGTCCTAATTGCTCGAAATCCCCAATCCGGATAAATCAAGACAACCAAACAAAAAAAACATTAGTGCATTACAGACATAACCACGCAAAAATGCTGCACAACAGCTATTACTAATCAAATAATTTATTTATGGCCATAAATAAAACAATGGTTGTCACTCTGAAATTTAAAAAGAAAGATACCAATACAATAGCTAGAAAGCAATACTAACTGTCACACTATCCTTTCCCTGGCAAAGTACTACATGCAATAAGTGGCTGAGCCCCATGTGCATTAAACATCCTAAAGCAAAAACCGGACATGGAAAGAAACATTACACACTTCACTCTGTTTAAGTACATTATATCTACCACTAAATAGAGGGGGCATCATAATACACAGTAAAATCCATTACCTGCTTCTTCTAACCCCTTACGTCGACATATGTAGATAAAAGCCTCCAATTATTAAATGATTCCTAGTTTAACTGAAAGGCAAGTGCTTTTTCTTTTGAAAAATATCTGATAGGCATTGCTGCAGGTGAGAACAAATATTTTCAGTGAGCTCCGTCAACAAAACCCTGCAGCGAATTATGTAGTACTTTAATATGATAAAATCCAGTTGGAGCAAAGGAAATAAACATCTAGGTACCCATGCAGAAGTTTGAAGCAATATGAGGCAGTAATCTGCACATAGAAGAACTGCACAGAGTATAACATGCTGCAAATGGCCTAACTAATGTATTGTTGCTAATCTGATTCTTCTTATGCCTGCACCCTTTTTTTCAAATGGTGATTATCCTACCGAATTATGTCGGCTTCATCATGAGTTCTTGTCCCATTGTGCTAATGGTGATTATCCACTGTTATACTCTGTGCAATAGAGGACAATCTCATATTAGCAACACAGAGGACACACTCATATTAGAGAATATTCAGGCTCATATTATACATTATAACGATAAAGACTAAATTCCAGAAAAAGCAATATTGGCTAGCAAAAAGAGACACGTTAGACAAAATTCTTCTTATGCCTGCACCCTTTTTTTCAATAGACTACTCTGCTATACTGTATCGATTAGTTGTCATAGAAATATGTGTGCTCATATCATCAGGTTTCCATGAATGTTGTTTGTTTACCATAAACTTCAAAGCCATGTCAGATTGCTAAAAGCTATTTACAGAAAACTGAATTCACCACTCACCTGCAGCTAAGCATAATAAAACCAATCTACAACACAAAATAATCTTCACCGAGATTGAAGCAATTGTTACACACGAATCAGAACCCCGCGGAGTAACAAATAGTTTGAATAAAAAGGCATATACAACAGAAGCGGGAGAAGATTTACCTCAAGCTAGCAGCAAAACAAGTTTAGAAAGGCGTGGTAGATAATGAGAGAGTTCAACCTGCAAGAGGAAAATTTAATCATACAACTTCGTACATAGGCACCCGGTCAGGTTACACATTGTAAACTATAATTGTAAAAATAGCACTCCATGGTTTACCACTTAGGTAAAGTACTACAGTTCCACAACAAAGCAGTTTTAAGCATAAATGAGTAAATGACTAGCTAATGATAATCAGAATGATCAACCTAAAACGCTTAGCAAAAAGAACAAAAATCATTCACCTCGCATTTCCATCCCAGGCCAATTTGATATGCATACAACACAAATATTAGCCGTAGAATACACACTTATTTATTTCCATGCGTATATAGAGGTCCATCAATTCGGTGCCAAGGTAAACAGGGATAAACGAGCTATTGCATGCTTCGCCTGCAAAAAGGATATCAAAGTTTCAGCTGACAAAAGATAATGGCTTACCTAGATTGGGAAGGATGAGCATATCAAATTCAGGCTCATATTATACATTAACTCTGACTCTGAATGCTAGTACTTTAAATGTATATGTAACATACTAATTATTATTATTTAATATCAAATGTAATAACAGTTACATGAACTTAATCTATGTCTGTACTTTGCGCATATGAGCCAAATACATTGTTAATACCATGTAAAATTAGGTTCTTTACGATGCAGACAGGAAAAAGCTTCATATATGAAGGTGGAGTTTTATTGTTTTAACGCTAAATCTAATTGAGAGAAAGTGGCACCTCAAATACACTGTCAGCACTTCAAAATCATCATATATGCAGCAAATAATTTTTGCTAGACAGTAATGCTATTTTTTATTTCGTTTTTAGAAGCATACAGGGAATAAGGAACTATACATAACTTGCTAGGTACAGTTTGGAAGCAGACAACTACATGTACAACTTCATACTTGCTTTGACATCACTACAACCAACAAGAGAAATCAGATATACAGAAAAATAAATGACCAAATGTAGAAGTGCTTACTTCAGGTACCTATCTGCAACGGCATCACCTTTGCTACGAAGAACAGATCCAACTCATCCTACTGGCCACCCTCCAAAAGTCCTCAGCACTCCATTCAACCTTTGCTCTGGACCACACTGCAATATTACTGGTACGAAATCCTCAGGATTGGAACTCTGAAAACCGCACCACACCCTGCAATATTTCCAGTACAAACAGAATCTTAGCCATACAAGTATATACATAATACATGCACTGGAAACCAACTTTTTCACAAACAGAGGATGATTCATGGTAAGCTGATAGAGGATTACTGTCAGTTATCCAAAAAACTGACCTCATAAGAACAAATACGATCCGACTTAACACCTTACAATGGGAATCAAGTTATCGAACAAATGGTTAGCCCATGCAAGTATGACATCACCAGCAACACTAATCACAAGATCAGCATCACATATTGTTCCTTCCTGCAGGCAATTTCTAGAAAACTGAGTAAGGTGACAATCAACAACAGCTTAGTGCTAAAAGCATATTTAGTACATGTTCAGCCTCTACGTACTAAACCTGGAAGTATTTACGTGACAATCCTATCAGTGTTGCCGAAATGATATAACCAGAAACATGTAAAACGTTATAGTAGAAAGGCAAAATCAGTATCACTTCTGCACCTTTTCCACAAAAGAGATTTGGTGCTGCAACGGGCTCTAGAGTAGGCACGACAAATAATAAGGGTGGGTAAAGTCAAACATAAACACAACGCGAGGTAGGCATCAGAAATAGATCCAAAACACGGTAAAACAGCTCCAAGTAAACAAGACAAGAAGTGTAGAAAGGAAATAGCTCCAGAATCATCATCTTTCATAGCTAAACACCTGAATATTAAGAGCACGGAAAGAAACTGAATTCACTGGTGCATCTAAGCATTAATATTAAGAGCAGATCCGTCAATCTTAGATTTTGGAACCATGAAACTAATCCTCTATACTGGATATTCTCAATCTAAAGGTGAGAGCTAATTATTCAAGTCCACCAGATCCAAAGAACTGATGTGATTATTCATAAGTCAAACTGGCATAGATATTGTGTAAAAAGAAGTAACTAACATGAAAGTGGAGAAGAAAGGAATATCTTAAATTTAACACGATGGATGCACTTATGGAAGGCAAGAATAATAAGATATGTCAAGAAAATCAACAACAGTGTGATTTGAATAAAAAGTAGGAAACCACCTTGTAAGTGGATCTTCTGAGGCCAGGCAAGAAACCATACATATACATCAAGAACTAAGACATGTAACACATTAAATCCAGCAGGAGAAGGCAATTAGAGCTAGAAAAAGGAATTTCAATTGTAAAATACAGTAGCAGCAGTCAATTAAGTCACTGGCCCATCTAGACAACCAGCAGGTGAAAAAGAAACAATCGCATCTGACGGTCAGGGTGAAATAGGGGGAAAGAGTTATAGAAGAGATTAAACGTAAACCTCAAAACTCGAGTAACAGAGGCAGGGCATCATTCTCTATCACCAAAATAACAGTTAAATAAGCAAGTTGTGCAGGCCTTCATGGGAGAATGAAAATAAAGCAAAGGAGCGCACGATGCATTTAGGAATATATTCAATAACAGAATTTTCTTAGCCTGTTATTTTCACCTAAAGAAAATTTACCAGCACACAATAACATTTATGCAGCTATCTTAAAACATTGACATGTGAAAACAGCTTAACAGAATTTCAGTTCAAAGACCTCCATCATTATGTTCAAGACTAATTTCAGTAGTGAAACGGTCAACTACACTGCAAGGCTGCCTTTTTCATTAACTCAATCACACATGCACAATAATCTGAATAGTGGTTTTTTCAAGAAATCCTATAGCTCCGGAACTGAACAACATACTCAAAAGCAAGCTTATCGAATCAAAAGTTGTGCAAAATCAAAGAGTGTCGATGAGCGCAGCTATATCATATCTAGCTGAGGAGAAAGCAACAAGGTTGAATGCACCAGCGTGCTGAAATAGGTACCAAAAAATTCAGGCATGCAGGGTGTAAACAAACACAATGCTAAAATGTAAAAAAAAAATACCTGACACAATGCAAGAAGTGAAACACCTCCGAGAGTCTCCTTCAAGCACGGTAAGGGGCTGGTGGCAATCAAAGGAACCCACATAGGCATTCCAAATGCTCCACTGTATGGCTCAAGCTTCAATTGCAGCGCAAAGGCCTTCAACAAAAACACATCAATCATGTTAGAAGAGGTGGAGTAAGCAATATACATCTGTATGACATAACTAACTTCAAGCTTATATTATGTTATCCTTGCTATAGACAAAACTAATTCCCAATAGCAGTCACATCACATCATGGTTGACTGTAACTAATACTTTTGAAGACCTTGCAGGCGTAGAGAAACCAAATCACATGGCCTACATAGATCAATCCTCCCTAGCCTCCTTGAAATTTCATCAAACACCTTGTAGGTGTAAAGAAACCAAATCTGCATAAACAAAAATGAGAAAACATGTGGTGGTAGAACTGCATTGCATACGCACATACGTCACAAGAATGTCTGGGTGAAGACCTGAGAGAGCCTTATGTAAAGGGAGAGATGATGCTTACGAAGCAGGGGAGCCCTGGGTGTGTGAGGATGTAGGCGTAGCCCTGCATGACCTTGTCGGCCGGGAACGGCCACAGCCCCTGCGTCGACCCGGTGTCGTGGTTGTCCACGAACGTGACGGCCTTCTCCGGCAGCCACCCGATCATGCCGGCCACCTTCCCAGCGCCGTCGCTCAGGCGCCACAGCTCGCCCTGCACGCCCGCCTGCAGCACGCCCTTTGTGGCGAGAGAAAAGCGAGGGGAAGATGCACCGACCTGGATCTTGGTCCTCGTCGCCTCCGGTTGTCGCCGCCGCGGATCCGCCCAGCGCCGGCCCGTCTCTGGCCGCGCCCGGCGCCTCCGGTCGCCGCCGCCACCGCCGCCTCTGGTCGTCGCC
Source organism: Lolium rigidum (assembly GCF_022539505.1). Classification (NCBI taxonomy): domain Eukaryota; kingdom Viridiplantae; phylum Streptophyta; class Magnoliopsida; order Poales; family Poaceae; genus Lolium; species Lolium rigidum. Next base: position 176,508,664 of record NC_061509.1, read on the forward strand.
GCGGCGGATCCGCCCCGCGTCGGCCCGTCCACCGCCGCCTCCGGTCGCCGCAACCATCCGCCCTCTTTCTTGATCTCGCCGGCGCAGCGGAGTGACGGACGGCGCCTCTTCCCTCCTCCCTGCAGCCACGCCTCTAGCTCCTGGTCTCACCTCCATCCCAGCGCCGCCCCTCGCTGCTCCACCACCTCCGGTGCTCGGTAGGTCGAGGGAGAGAGGCGCAACGGCGGCTCGGGGTCTCGGAGGAGGAGGGGCGAGGGGGTGAGGCATGACGGCGGCGGCGGCTTGGGGAGGAGAGGAGGAGGCGCGGGGAGGAGAGAATGAGGCTGGAAGTGGAGGGGATTACGGGGCTCAGGAGTGGATTGGCTCGTTTTAGGTTTTCACCGCGATGCTATCTGAGCGACTTGAAACGAGCAGTGTTGCTGAGTCTGGTTGCTGGTCCCGCACACTCTTGGACCCAGCTGTCACTGACCTATCAAGAGAAGCAGCGAGTGAGAAAAAAGTTGCTGCATCCGACGGTTGCAGTCAAAAGTGGGCATCAGATTTTACTGTATGGTGGAAACGAACGCACCAGATGAATTTGCCCCCTTGAAGTGGCCTGGTTGAGCGGGTCTTCTTAGAACATTTATAGAAGGAATTCGCTTATTTGGACTGTTCGGCCTATGTTGAGAACGTACTGTTTGGTCAGCCTAACTGGGCCGTGGCAAACTGTCAGGCCGATCTGGGGAATACTTTCTTTGGGCTTGTGTTTGACCAATATGACCGCATGCACTATCACTATTTATCTCTTCATCCGACAAAATTTCTAGAAAAAGACCGATCTTTACAAAGGGAGCTAACACTCCCCGTGACAAGTTATTAACTTGTCAATGCCTACAGATTGTAGACTTGGGTTTCGTAAGAAGTAGAGGGGCAAGCAGATCTCGAAGGTTTCAACCGACAAAGGTGTTTCGACTCACTGGTAGAAAAACGGCCATTGGTCGCGGTTCGCAACTGCCATTAGTCGCGGTTGCGCAACCGCGACCAATTATGCGCGACTAAAGGCCCCCCTTTTAGTCGCGGTTCCTTACGAACCGCGACTAAAGGCCCGTCCACGTGGGCGGCAGGCGAGCGCCAGGGCGGAGGACCCTCTTCCTGGGTTTCTGGCCCTCAACATCGCCACCAGGGTCATCGCCTCTGATCTTATAACGCAATGCAGTGCATACCGGGCATTCATTCAAATTCTCGTATTCACCGCGGTAGAGGATGCGATCGTTGATGCATGCATGTATCTTCGAACCTCTAAACCTAGAGGGCGGACAACCTTCTTTGCTTCGTACGTATCGGCGGGCAACTCGTTATTCTTTGGAAACATATTCTTCAACATTTTCGAGCAAGTTTTCAAATGCCGAGTCGACTACACTCGCTCGTGCCTTCCATTTCAACAAATCCAGTAGTGCAACCCAGCTTTTTCGGACCATCATCGCATCCGGGTACGACGCCTTTCCGTGATCCTCTAACATGCGATCCAAATTCTCCCTCTCCTTTTCGGTTCCAGCTGTCTCCGTGCATCGACAATGGTCCGACCAAGATCATCAATGGGCTCATCACGTGCCTCTTCTTCACCTTCCCCTTCACCTTCCCCTTCACCTGCAAGATCCTCCATGAAAGTATCACCGAAATGAGCAAGATAGCTTTCATCGATGAAATCATCCCCTTCTTCATCTTCTTCCATTATAACCCCTCTTTCTCCATGCTTGGTCCAACAATTATAGCTTGGCATGAAACCGTGCCGAGCAGGTGCATGTGAACATCTCTTGAGGAAGAGTAACCCTTCCGATTCTTACAGCTTAACACATGGACAGATAACAAAACCCCCTGCTTGTTCGCATTAGCCACTACGAGGAAATCTTTCAAACCCGTAGTGAACTCGCCGGAGAGTCGGTTACCGTACATCCATTGCCGATTCATCTGCATTATTATAATATAAAATATATAATTAATCATCATGCATTTTTTAAACTAACTAGCTACAAACAATATAAATTAAACAATGAACTACACACATGCATATTTTATCAATGACACATGAAAAGGTTCAAGTTGCTAACCGCGATCGAGGAGGAAAAAATTAATAAGGAAGCTCAAGTGTGGCTCCAACACTTCATATCATGTTTGTTTCATGCTCTTGGGGCATTTTTATCAAACACCTTGTGTGCATAAGAGGAACCAAAAGCAAACCTACACCCCCTTGTGAAGCTTATGAAGAGAAGTGGCACCAAATGGCTAAGTGCTCGTGAGTCGAGGCCCTTTTATAGGGATGGGCCTTTAGTCCCGGTTGGCTCCGGCCAACCGCGACTAAAGGCCTTCGAGGACCTTTAGTCGCGGTTGGCCCGGCCAACCGTGACTAAAGCCCCTCCCCGTTCACCGGGCCGGCGCGCCGAGCGCGCGGCTCAGCTTTAGTCGCGGTTCGCCACCCGAACCGCGACTAAAGACCCCATTAGTCGCGGTTCCTATATTTTGGCGACTAATGGGGCTTCCCGGAAGGCCATTTTTCTACCAGTGACTAAAGCTATGGTGGTTTCTGTTGACAACGAATCGATCCTTTTCTCTCCCCTGCCTCCCTTTTATATATGAGGAAGAGCCGAGTGATTTCGTGTCGTACAAGTTACAAACTCCGAGAGAGCCATCCGAGACTCTCCCATATTGTTACATGATTCGTCATTCCTAATATAACTCTATATTCCTTATCGAGGTTCTCTGGGCTTATGGGCCTTGACAGCTTTGAGTCGTGGGCCTCTAGATAACCTCGGGTACCTTATTCGGCAGGCCCATTCGACATGCCTATGTCAGTAGCCCCCGAGATTTTACTTGAATCGTAGAATCAAGTAAAATATCCATCGTAGAATTGTGTCATATATTTATGCATCGTAGAGCCGAATATTTTGCTTAACATCTATCTTGTACAGAGATACTGGTAGATGGGGCTGGTTCATCTGACGGATCGTGTACCAGTTAACTGCTCTTGTGGCAAACCCGCATAAACCTACTTCAAGCTCAAGTCCTTGGAATACTGGTGTAATTCGACACGCGTCGCTTAAGGACTTATCGTGAACCGAATTCCAGCTATGTTTTATCGAGTACCTAACGCGTCCGCTAGAATTTTCCTTCGCATCTGTTGATAAGGATAAAGTGGGAGAGCGCATTTGGGTGCGATACCACGCCACACAGGACGGATCCTGGGGACTTATCTTCGTAAACTCTTTTGAGTCATGGCATTCAGATTTTTTACCGCGGCGGACGCGATCTGAGAATATATTGTCGAGTGCCTTTGTCGGCTGCTAGAATTGTGAATTTCTTCGAGTTGTCTGATGACAATATCTCGATTTCCTGATGGGAGTACATGACGAGTTATGTGTAACTCGATGATGTACGATGAAAATTCTGTGTCTGCAATTCTATATTGTCTTGTCATTCTCTTTTTTCTTCTTCCTCATATTTCATTGGGTGCGTGACCAGCGCTCCCGATGGGATTAGCCCCCGAGGTTATAGCCGATTGTTTGCACTTGGTTGTAGGCTCTACTTTTGCTAGTTTTGTCAACTCTGTATTTTTTCTTTTGCCTCATCCTCTTATCAAAAGTATAGACAATACTTATGATAAGAGTAGCCCCCGAGCATATGAACAGATGCTTGCATCTGATCATAGGCTCTCGAAGTTTTCTTTTTAACCATGCACTTTTTTAGAAGTCGATGTTTCCTTGTCGCTATATTTTGTTCCACCACTCGAAATTTTCTTGAATGATGTCGCTGATACGTCCAAAACGTATCTACTTTCCCGAACACTTTTGCTATTGTTTTGCCTCTAATTTGTGTATTTTGGATGCAACTAACGCGGACTAACGCTGTTTTCAGCAGAACTGTTCTGGTGTCTCGTTTTTGTGCGAAATCCAACTTTCGGGAAAATCCTCGGAATTTATGCGAGAAGGTCCTATTTTCCCGGAATATTGGCGGAGCCGAAGGACGAGCCAGGTGGGGGCCCGAGGGCCCCACACACTAGGCCGGCGCGGCCCAGGAGGGGCCCGCACGGCCCTAGTGTGTGGCGGCCTCAGTCGGCCCCCGACGCCCTCCTTCGGACTACTTATCGCCTTCGACCTAAAAACGCACGGAGGGAAGTCGAAGTCGCCAGAAACTCTCCAGAACGCCGCCACATCGCAAAACTCCGTCTCGGGAGCCAGAAGTCTCCGTTCTGGCACTCCGCCGGGACGGGGAATTGGAGGAGATCATCGCCACCATCACCACCGACGCCTCTTCATCAACCAGCCATGTTTCCCCCATCCATGTGTGAGTAATTCCCCCGCTGTAGGCTGAAGGGGATGGTAGGGATTGGATGAGATTGGTCATGTAATAGTCTAAGATTGATAGGGCATAGTGCCTAGTGTCCGTAATTGGTACTTTGATGATATTGTTGCAACTTGTTATGCTTAATGCTTGTCACTAGGGCCCGAGTGCCATGATCTCAGATCTGAACATGTTATTATTTCATCATGATATTCATTGTTTATGGTCTTACACCGCAAGTTGTATACACATGTCGTTGTCCGGAACCAATGGCCCCGAAGTGACGAAATCGGGACAACCGGAGGGGATGGTAGTGATGTGAGGATCACATGTGTTCACGGAGTGTTAATGCTTTGCTCCGGTACTCTATTAAAAGGAGTACCTTAATATCCAATAGATTCCCTTGAGGCCTGACTGCCATATGGCTGGTAGGACAAAAGATGTTGTGCAAGTTTCTCATTGCGAGCACGTACGACTATAATTGGAACACATGCCTATTGATTCCTTTGTACTTAGACACCGTTTTATTATTATCCGCAAATGCCACGCTTGATTGTTACATGAGTTTCTCTCATCCACGCAACGCCCGTTATCCGTCCCCGTGCCTACGTATTTTAATCCTGCTTGTTTACTATAATCACTCTGCTGTCTGTTATTTCACTATCTGCTACTCGCTATAAAACTGTTACTCTCGATAAACTCTTGCGAGCAAGTCCGTTTCCAGTGCGGATGAATTGACAACTCCGCTGTTAAGGCTTTCAAGTATTCTTTGTCTCCCCTTGTGTCGAATCAATAAATTGGGTTTTACTACCCGCGAAGACTACTTGCGATCCCCTATACTTGTGGGTTATCAAGACCGTTTTACAGCGCAGTTGCCGGGAGCATAGCCTTATTTGGAAGTTCACTTGGATTGATATTGTTCGCTGCAAATTCTCCATCATGGGTAAAACTCGCGATCCTAAAGTCGCCATATTACCATCCACTACAAGAAAAGGTACAACTCTGAGTACCTCTGCTGCTCTTGATTCCCCATCTGTGATTGATAAACTTGTTTCACCACCACATGCTTCAATTGCTGGTACTTCTGTTGAATCTAATAATTCTTATAATATTGATGATGCTTCTGCTGTGCTTGATGATAGTGGTTCATTGGGATATTTTCTAGATGCTACAATTGCTAGGTCTAGACAAATTGAAAATGCTGAAACTCCTGATGCTACTACACTGTTAATTCACTCGAACTTGATTATTCTAGTGATGATCTTGATGAAGATTATGTGGAGCTTAATGATGATTTTATTAATAGATGCAATGCTACTGCTGATGCAAGTAAAATTAAAAAGTTTCTCACACAATATACTGTTAGACATAAGTTATATCCTGATCCTAAATTTGCCACATCTCCTATATGCATTAAGGATAAAGATTATGATTTTTCTCTTGATCTATCTCATATAGCTATTGTAGAGAAAGCACCCTTTTGTGGTACTGAAAAAGAAAGTGATGTAGAACACATGATTGAACTTTCTTCTATGAGTAGTTTATTTTCTGATGATATCAAGATGCGTACTTATTTTGTCGCTAAATTTTTTCCTTTCTCATTAAAGGATGATGCTAAAACTTGGTATAATAATTTGCCTCCTGGTTCTATTAAAAGTCCAAGCTGATTTGCGTGATGTTTTCTTTCGAAAATACTTTCCTGCTAGTGCTCAACATGTTGTTTTACGAGAAAATTTATAGATTTGACCAGGGAGATGAAGAGAAATTGCACGAGGCTTGGGCAAGATTTTGTTCTCTTATCGAGCTCGACTTGGACATGATTTAGAAAAGAATGATCTACTTGATATATTTTATAGTGGACTAACCATCGAGTCTAGGGCATATTTGGATAGTTGTGCTTGGTTGTGTTTTCAGGAAAAGAACTCCAGACGAAGCTGAAGAATTATTGGCTAAAATAGGCCGGAATCATGATGATTGGACTACGCTCGAACCAATTCCAACGCCAATATTGAAGAAGAGGGGTTTAATTAATTTGAATGATGAAGATATGAGGGAAGCCAAGAAGTCTCTCAAGGAGAAAGGTATTAAATCCGAAGATGTGAAGAATCTACCTCCCATAGAAGATATATGTGAGATAATTCCCCCTTCATCCATGATTGAGGTAAACTCCCTTCGAGCGCTTTACTAGGGAAGATATTCAGTATTCAAAACCTCTGCGCAATGCTTAGATGAGTTTGATAATTATATTGTTAAGCAAGAAAATTTTAATATGAGAGTAGAGAATCATCTAATGGAAAATTCTCAAGCTATTAGCAATTTGCATGATATTGTGGAGAGAACCTCCAATGATGTTAAGATGCTTGTTAAACATTTTCAAATGGTTCAAACTCAAATTGATCAACTCACTAAAGTGAAAAATGACTTATTAAAAAATAATTCTAAAGAGAAACATGCTTATGAAGTAACAACTAGAGGTGGTGTCTCTACCCAGGATCTTCTATATCCTAAAGGGCATCCCAAAAGAATTGAACAAGATTCTCAACGCATTGAATCTAGTGCTCCTTCTTAGAAAAAGAAGAAGAAACATAAAAATGTTGTAGAATCCTCTGAACCTGTTAATGATCCTAATAGTATTTCTATTTCCGATCTTTGAAACTGAAAGTGGTAATGAACATGATAAAGATAATGATAAGAATGATGTTTCTGATAAAGAAGGAGTTGAAGATGAACCTGAAAAGCAAGATAAAAATAAAAAGTATACTAAAGAAGATTTTATTGCTAAGAAACATGGTAATGAAAGGGAACCTTGGGTGCAAAAGCAAATGCCTTTTCCTGCTAAGAAACTAAAATCAAAGGAAGAAGAACACTATAATAAATTTTGTGATTGGATGAAACCTTTATTCTTGCAAATCCCTTTGACTGATGCTATTAAATTGCCTCCTTATTCAAAGTATATGAAAGATATTGTTACTAACAAAAGGAAAATCCCCAATGAGGAAATTTCCACTATGCTTGCTAATTACTCTTTCAATGGCAAAGTTCCAAAGAAGTTGGGCGACCAGGTATACCTACTATTCCTTGTTCTATTAAGAATAATTATGTTAAAACTGCTTTATGTGACTTGGGAGCCGGTGTTAGTGTTATGCCTTTTTCTCTTTATAAGAGACTTTACTTAGATAAGTTGATACCTACTGATATATCTTTGCAAATGGCTGATAAATCTACTGCTATTCCTGTTGGTATATGTAAGGATGTTCCTGTTCAAGTTACTAATAACTGCTTGATATTAACTGATTTTGTTGTGTTGGAAATGCCTGAAGATGATAATATGTCTATTATTCTTGGAAGACCTTTTCTTAACACCACAGGGGCTATTATTGATTGCAATAAAGGAAAGGTTACTTTCAATGTTGATGATAGGGAGCATACCGTTTATTTTCCCAAGAGGATTGAGAAAGCGTGTGGAGTTAATACAATTTCTAATGTGAGAACTATCAAAGTGAGAACTATTGATTGTCCAATATATGAGCCTAAAAAAGAATATCAAACTCTTATGATTGGATCCATATCAATACAATTCAAGGTAACATGATTGATTTGAGGTTTATTTCTTATTATGCTATGTAAAATTTATTTGGTGGCAAGACTTGATCAACCTTGTTAACAAATACTTTTTATATGCATAGAAGAGCTAAACAACATCTCTTTCTTCCTCCACTTGTTTTACTTACTGTAGCAATACATTTGTATCTTTACTTTATTGCATTATTGTGCCAAGTAAAGTCTCTACTAAAAAGTTGATGCTAGATTTGGATTTACGCACGAAACAGATTTCTTCTTGTCACGAATCTGGGTAGGGTTCTCTCGTAGGTAACTCGGAAAAATCTGTCAATTTACGTGAGTGATCCACAGATATGTACGCAACTTTCATTAGTTTTGAGTTTTCCGATTTGAGCAACGGAAGTATCTCTTAAAAATTCGTCTTTCTTGGTCATTCTGTTTTGACAGATTCTCGTCTCTGTTTTTTGCATTGTCTCTTGTGGACTTTAAGTGAGGCTTTCTAGACGTGGAGAGCTGTAGCTAATGTTTTATTGAGTTCTTGCAATGTGTCACTACAGAACTAAAGTGGATTAAAGTTTTTGAGTACTAACCCCTCTAATAAAGTTTATGAGAAGTTTGGTGTGGCAGAAGTTTTCAAGGGTCAAGAGAGAAGGGTGATATAATGTGATCAAGAAGAGTCAAAAGCCTAAGCATGGGGGGAGGTATACCGGCATCACTCATTATTTGCATATTATGGTTGCTGGATACTTGTACATACTTGTTTAGTTTCTTTGAGTGGTTTTCTAATGAGAGGGAGATGATATTTGGGGAAGTGCTGCCTGAAAACAGATTCTGGACTGTTACTAAAAAAATTCGTGCGCACAGCAAGAACGTTATTTTGAGCTGACAATTTTTGTGAATGTTCCCCAGGTTGTTATCTAACTTTCATTAGTTGAACACTTTTCGAGCTGAGCATCTTAAGAATTTCTTTAAAATCGATTCATCGCTATCTTGTCAAGCTTTGGCAGATTTCCGCCATCTTGCTTTTCTGTGTTTCTTTTAGTTTTCATTTTCTTGTTCTTGCTTTGTTTATTTCCCAAAACACAAAAAGACCAAAAATATTTCTGTTGTTTCTCTTCACCATTTGTTCATTTTGGTTTCTTGCATTTGTTTCGCTTTATTTGCTATTGCTAGTTTGCTATAAGAAAACCCAAAAAGATTTTGCTTTGTTCGCTTGCTTCTTTTTATCCTTGTTCTCAAATTCGAAAACACCAAAAATATTTGCTGTTCTTCTTTGGTTTTGTAAAGTTCATTATGAGTTCAATGGTCTTCGGTGGCTGGAGCGTGGTTTTCATTCCATATTATTCAAGCTACACAAGTGAAAAGGCAATAATGACGATATACGACGATCCGATTGTGGTGAGAGGCTGGTATGAACTCTATTTGTTTTCATTTTTGTACATATACTCATCCATGTGAGCATGCTTAGTTGGTTCATGTGAGGTATATGTCATTTAAGAAAGTCTAGTAGTTCATGATCTCTCATGTTTAGCTCCAATTTATTAATATGAGTAGCATGTCATGGATGTTTGCTTGCATTGTTTTATTCATAGATAGGTATGATATTGTGGTATCCTCCTCTGAATAATTCGTTTGAATTAACTTGGCACATGCTCACGCATGCATATTACTGAACAAAAGTCAATTAAGCCTCGATGATTTATATTTGTTTCAGAGTTCTTGTATCACTTTTATGCCTCAGTTAATTTATTTTGCCGCAAGCATGATTATGACAGTTACTGCTCTCTTGATTGTCGCTTCCCAGTCTATTGCTAGCCTTCACTTGTACTTGAGCGGGAACGCTGATCGTGCTTCCAAACACATGAAAACCAAGTTATTCCGAGTGTCCACCATAAATACCTATGCATGGCATTTCAAACCATTCCAAGTAAATTCTCATGTGCTACCTTTAAACCTTCAAAATGCTTCTCAATTTGTGTTAATGTTTCATAGCTCATGAGGAAGTATGTGGTGTTTAACTTTCAACCTTTTCATTTACTCTTGACGGACTTTCATAATGGACTAGTGGCACATCCGCTTATCCAATAATTTTGCAAAAAGAGCTGGCAATGGGGTTCCCAGCCCCAATTAATCAACTTTCATTAATAACTCTCTTCACATGTTTTGCCTCGATTCATCGAGTAAGCAACTTAAATTGCAAATAGACACTCCTCCATGGTATGTGATTGATGGAAGGCACCCGAGGATTCGGTTAGCCATGGCTTGTGTAAGCAAAGGTTGGGGGAGTGTCACCCATAATAAAACTAAAATACGTGTGTAAACAAAAGAGAAGAGGGATGATCTACCTTGCTGGTAGAGATAACATCCTTCATGGGAGCCGCTCTTGGAAGTCCGGTTGGTGAGGTAGTTGGTGTACCCATTACCATTCGTTGACAACAACAAACACCTCTCAAAACAATTTTACTCCTGTTTTAAAAATGAAAAGCTCTAGCGCATGTTAATCCCTGCTTTCCTCTGCGAAGGGTCAATCTTTTACTTTTACATTGAGTCTTCATCCTTTCTTTGAGCACTTTCTTGAGAGCACAAGCTTGTCATTCTTAGTGTAATATGCTTGTCTCAAAATATGATTGATTGTGGTATAACTTTGATGCTTTTATCTTTGACAATCACTATTTCTAGTCTTTCTATGAACTTGAGAGGTGCATGAGCATTTATGTTTTGCTGATCAAATATGGGCAAGCGAGATACCACTCTATCATACTCTTTTATGAACATTGCAATCCTGCTTATATACATGATTCATGATTCTTATTATTAATTGTTGGTACCTTTCCATGATTGACATAGCTATTAGATGATCTTATTTGCATGTATCTTATTATGAACTGCCTAACTGTTAGCCATAGCATGAGAATATTTACATCATATGAACAAATGTGTTCGTGAAAGTTCTTTTATCGCTCGGTTGTTAACTGAATTGCTTGAGGACAAGCAATAAGCTAAGCTTGGGGGAGTTGATACGTCCAAAACGTATCTACTTTCCCGAACACTTTGCTATTGTTTTGCCTCTAATTTGTGTATTTTGGATGCAACTAACGCGGACTAACGTTGTTTTCAGCTGAAGCTGTTCACAGTGTCTCGTTTTTGTGCAGAAATCCAACTTTCGGGAAAATCCTCGGAATTTATGCGGAAGGTCCTATTTTCCTAGAATATTGGCGGAGCCGAGAAGGACGAGCCGGTGGGGGCCCGAGGGCCCCACACACTAGGCCGGCGCGGCCCAGGAGGGGCCGCGTGGCCCTAGTGTGTGGCGGCCTCGGTCGGCCCCCGACGCCCTCCTTCGGACTACTTATCGCCTTCGACCTAAAAACGCACAGAGAGAAGTCGAAGTCGCCAGAAACCCTCCAGAACGCCGCCACATCGCGAAACTCCGTCTCGGGAGCCGAAGTCTCCGTTACGGCACTCCGCCGGGACGGGGAATTGGAGGAGATCATCGCCACCATCACCACCGATGCCTCTTCATCAACCAGCCATGTTTCCCCCATCCATGTGTGAGTAATTCCCCGCTGTAGGCTGAAGGGGATGGTAGGGATTGGATGAGATTGGTCATGTAATAGTATAAGATTGATAGGGCATAGTGCCTAGTGTCAGTAATTGGTACTTTGATGATATTGTTGCAACTTGTTATGCTTAATGCTTGTCACTAGGGCCCGAGTGCCATGATCTCAGATCTGAACATGTTATTATTTCATCATGATATTCATTGTTTATGGTCTTACACCGCAAGTTGTATACACATGTCGCTGTCCGGAACCAATGGCCCCGAAGTGACGAAATCGGGACAACCGGAGGGATGGTAGTGATGTGAGGATCACATGTGTTCACGGAGTGTTAATGCTTTGCTCCGGTACTCTACTAAAAGGAGTACCTTAATATCCAGATAGATTCCCTTGAGGCCCGGCTGCCACCGGCTGGTAGGACAAAAGATGTTGTGCAAGTTTCTCATTGCGAGCACGTACGAGTATAATTGGAACACATGCCTATTGATTGCTTTGTACTTAGACACCGTTTTATTATTATCTCGCAAATGCCACGCTTGATTGTTACATGAGTTTCTCTCATCCATGCAACGCCCGTTATCCGTCCCGGTGCCTACGATATTTTAATCCTGCTTGTTTACTATAATCACCTGCTGTCTTGTTATTTCACTATCGCTCTCGCTATAAAGCTGTTACTACTCGATAAACTCTTGCGAGCAAGTCTGTTTCCAGGTGCAGCTGAATTGACAACTCCGCTGTTAAGGCTTTCAAGTATTCTTTGTCTCCCCTTGTGTCGAATCAATAAATTGGGTTTTACTACCCGCGAAGACTGCTGCGATCCCCTATACTTGTGGGTTATCAGTCGCTGCTGACGATAGCCACGTATGCCCACCTTTGGAAGCCGCGACTCCTGGCAACCCACTGGGTCATGCGTCCAAAACTCTGCACCGTCGGCACGTCGCGCAAGTGGGGCGCACACGTCCTCCGGAATTCCCGGCACGCACGCAGTAACTTCTCTCCAGTAAAATTGGAGCGGTAAGACCATTTTACCCTTTGGACACGCGTGGGGTTCGGAACTCTCCCCCTATTCATCTGACGGCTGGACGCATCGTCTTCTTCCTATAAATTCACCTTTTAATCCTCATTCATCCCCTTCGCTGCGCCGCACAACTCCTCTCTCTCTCTCTCTCTCTCTCTCTTTCTTCCATTGTTGCTTCTCGAGCTCCTCACGCACGCGCTCTCCTTATTCTCCCTTTTTTCTCCACCGAGCTTTCCTCCATGGCTCCGCGGAACCGTGCCCCAGGCACCAACGAGCTTGTGGAGAAAGCTAAGATCTCCAGCTGGGAGAGGTCGAAGCTTTCCGCCCAGGACCACAAGCTTCTGAAGAAGATGGGCCTGCTCAAGAAGGAGGCCATGAAGATGCCCGGAGACGAGATTTCTCCTCATCCTCCCATTGGATTCCGGGTAAATTTCATCGACTTCCTCACTCGCGGCCTTGTTGTTCGTGTCCACGAATTCCTTCGTGGCTTGCTTTTTATTTACGGGATCCAGCTGCACTAGCTGACCCCAAACTCTCTTCTCCATATCTCCATCTTTATCACACTCTGTGAATGTTTCCTGGGCATCCACCCTCACTGGGGCCTCTGGAAATGCATCTTCTTCCTCCGGCGCAACAACTCGAAGAACGTCATCTACAATGTAGGTGGCGTTTTCATCTGCGTCCGTCCTGATGTCGACTATTTTGACATGAAATTCGCCAACTCTGTCCAAGGCTGGCGCAGGAAGTGGCTTTACATCAAGGATGAGTCTTCTGCCGCCCAAGAATACGGTCTTGCGCCCTTTGACGCTACCGAAGAAATTTAGAGGCACAAATCCTGGGACGCAGAGGCCACAACCAAAGAAAAGGCGGCCACTAACGCTCTGATTACCCGCATCCAAGAACTTCAAAATACCGACGGGGCAAAACTGTCGGGTGTGCAAATCATTGCATATTTCCTTCGGTTTCGAGTGCAGCCTCTGCAGGCTCGCAAAAATCCCATCTAGATGTATTCGGGTGCTGAAGGTGCCGACCGGATTTCCGATGATCTTTCTATGAAAGATTTGGAGAAACTCATCCGCCGCTTCACCTCCTTGAACAAAAACCATGAAGTCCCTTCATCCTGTCGCGTGAAGCCATTTAGTGGTAGCCACGCCCTTCCCGAAGTAAGTTCTTTCTTTCGAGTTGTATTTCCTGTTTTTCGACTGTTGTTGTTTTTTTCCTTTTGTGTATTGATTTTGTTTTCTTCTCTTGTTTTGTAAATTGCAGGACCACTAAACTCTCTCCTCTCTTCCCCCACTGCATGAACGTGGGGAAGTTGATGAGCGGGTCGTTGTTGCCGACGACTCGCAAGAATCCTCCCTTCTTAAGAGTGAACCCGCAGGATCTCAAAGATATGCGGGTTCCTCTAACAAAGACACAAAGTCGGAACAACGTTCTGACTCTGCCCACTCCGTGGCTCCTCGTCCTGCCACTTCTCCGGATGGGCGCAAGAGGAAGAGAAACGATGATGAAGATTCCGGCGCGTCCATACTCGCCGAACCAGCTGCCAAGGAATCTTCTCCAGACGATCAAGAGGCCTCCGACCCCTTCACCATGATTGGCGTCGTTAGCTCGTAAGTTCCTCTTTTCTGTCTTTTTCTATCTCCTTTTATTTCGGTTCCCTTATATTGGTATTTTGCTGCTATATTGACAGAGCTGACGAGGGGGAAGAAGAAGAAGAACTCGAAGCTCATGGGCCAGCTCCAAAGAGCACCTCCAACATGCTAGTTCTTTCTGAGGAACGTCGTGCTAGTTCGGAAGCCTCGCCTCCCCCGCAACATAATTCAGATGCACCAACTCCAGTGCCCAGGCCCCGAGTGCAGATGCCGAAGAAAGCTAAAATCGGGGCTGGTACCACACAGGAGCTTTCCATTGGGTGTACGTCGGGTCCTCTCCTTGAGGATGTAAGTTTCCTTTTCCCGCTTGTCACCTTTTTTGTTTAACCCGAAAGATTTTATCTCCTATGACATTGTTTTTCTGTCTTGTCGAATTTTTGGCAGCCCTTAATGAAAGAGCTGGTCAACTTGGGCTCCAGATTTATCGGGTTCCGTGACGAGGCCGCCACTTTAAGAGGTAAAATTTTGCTACTCTTGACATGTTACATATCCCTATCTTGATTCCGTGTCCTCTTAACTTTTTTATTTCAGATGCACTTCGCCGTGCCGAGAAATGCGCCGACGATCTGGAGGCCAAGCTCAAAGCCAGCGAGACAGCTCGCAAAAAAGCTGAGAAAGATGCCGCTGCTATCGAAGATCTTCGCCAAAGGCTTCAAGCCGCTGAAGACGCTTTGAGCGATAAAGAGGCGCAGCAAATCGAGCGCGAAAATAACATTGTGACGCGCATTGAAACGCAATCCCGGAGATTTTTTAGTAAGAATCGCTTTCCTTTTTTCCTTCTGCTCTTCCTTGTTTTTAATTATCTTTTGTTGTTGATGACCTCTTGCCTTCCTTTAGCAGGGAAAATGGGTGAGCAGTATACTCTGAGCCAAGAATCTGATGACCGTCTTCTGGACGCTCTCGACATTCTTGATCTAAACTGCGACTTGGCTCGCAAATGTATATCTTCCGCGCGGGCTGCACTGAAGCGTGTCTTCCCCCACTTCTTCCCCCACTGGAGATTTTCTTCCGGCTTGCCCAACATTTCCTGGAGAAGGATGACCCGGCTTTGGCCTATCGCCAGGCTAGCTTGAAGATTGGAGTCGAAGGGACCATCGCCCTTGTCGCGGCCAGCGGCCAAAAAGTCGACTGAGCGAAGGCTGGTACTCCCAAGGGCTTGAATTCGGAGAAGTGGAAGGTTTGGTGAAGGACGCCAAAGCTTTCTCAAAGAAACCCATCGCCTTCCTTGACCCAAAGTCCTCCTCTTCTGCTAGCACTGCTCAGACGGAGGTCAAGTAGACCAACTCGTGTTTCCTTTTATTTTTCCCATTTTTGTAGATACTACCGCCTTTTTATGCTCTCGATGATTTGTATGGGCTCTCTAGGAGCCGTATCTTGTAAGGACTCGCTTTATGTAATGTGCTGGATATGAATGAAAAATGTGCCTTGCCGAATGATTGATGTCGATATTTTCTTGTCTTCTTGTTGATTTTTGAGAACTATACTGGAGCTGGACCGTCCAATGCTTCTCCCGCTACTTCTCATTCTGCGAGAGTGTCTGGCGATGTTTCCTTGGATGTTTCCTCATGTGCTGAATCGATCCACCAAGAGATGGCCGATCTGCGATAGCAGTTGCAAGCTTTGAAGAAACAGGTTGTAACAGTTATGGATCAATCTCGCAAATCTTCGGATCGCGAGCAAGCTGCTCTTCGTCAAGCACAGGAGGCTCTTGAATTGAAGGAGTCCACGACTGCCAACGCCTTGCGATCTGCTCAACACGAGAACTATATGCTTGACCTGATGACTGATGCGAGTCAGGATATGGCTGGTATGTTGCTTTTATCTTGGTGCTTTCTTGATATTCTTCGTATCCCTTCTTGCGCTATATTGTCTTTTCCTTATGTTGCTCATAGGCTCGTTTATGGATGCTGCTGCCGAAGAACAAAGAGTAAACTCGCGAGTGGAAGCCCTTCTTTGACTTGCCAAGCTAAATGATAGTGACTTCTGGGCATCGTTTACAAATGACAGTGTGTCGCACTATAGTGTCAGAAAATTTCTGAGAAGTGATCTTCCTGCTTATCACGTGTCGCAAGGGAAGCAAAATGGGGATGAGGGAGGAGAGAGAAGCGAAGGTGGAGGTGAGTTGTCTTAGTTTTTCCCTTTATTTTTTTAGATTCGCATTTTAAAAATGAAATTTCTTGAGAACCGTAAGTCCAAATTACGAATCGTTTTCACTTTTGGGACCCTCGCATCTCGATCTTCAAACTAGATCCCATGTTGATAGATTTTGAGATACTTTTTCCCGTATTTTCCTATTAGTATGGTTGTACTCGTGGTGTGTACCTAACTGTACTCGTGCTACTTTTGTTTTTAGTGTATTTGGTGCAATTTTTCTCTTTTACTCGGTAATCATATTTACGCGTGTGCACAAATTGTACCTATACTTACTCTTGCGCGTGACTGTATTTATGTAACTGTATTTGCTCGTGTGCGCGACTGCACGTGTACTTGCTCGTGTGCGTAACTGTACTTCTGTACCTGTACTTGCTTGTGTGCGCAGATAGTACATGTAGTTACTCGTGTGCGCAAATAGTACATGTACATACTCGTGTGCGTGACCGTACTTCTGTACATGTACTTGTTCATGCCCGACTGTACCTGTACTTGCTGGTGTGAGCGACTGTATTTCTATACCTGTACTTGCTCGTGTGCGCGGATTGTACTTACTTGTGTGCATGACTGTACTTTTGTACCTGTACTTACTTGTATGTCCAATTGTACATGTACTTGCTCGTTCGAGCGATTGCACTTCTATACATGTACTTGCTCGCGTGCCCGACTGTAAATGTAGTTGCTCGTGTATATAACTGTACTCATGCTTTGTGTGTAACTGTACTCGATTTGTTTACTTAGTTGTACTTATTCTTCGTTGTACTCATCGTCTGTACTTATCATTCGTTGTATTTGATGTACTTCGGCCTACTTATATTTAGTATAAGGGAGGAAAAGAGTGATTAGTGTGGTAGAGGTAGTTGGATGCATAGTAATCACATGGAGCCCTAGCAAGCAGCTCGATGGATGCATAGTAATCACATGGAGCCCTAGCAAGCAGCTCGATGGATGCATGCGGGTGGGGCGTCGTGGGTTCGCATCACCTACTCACAGCATCTCCAACGGCGCGATGCAAACGGACGTTGAGCGAACATTGCGTCCGCCATGACCGGAAATACGTCTGGGCTCTGCTCCAGCGGGGCGACGCAAAGTGACCGGGCCGTCCCCGGCGACGCAAACCTGGCCCAAATATGCGCCACGTTTGGTCTCCGCGGACACTCCGCGGTTGCGCCGAGCGTCCTCCTTTTCTTACCTGGTCCCGCAAGTCAGGGACAGCGAAATCGGCCCTTTCGATTTGCTTCTTTTTCCCCTTCTTTGCTGCCCTAGTGCGACGGCACCACCCCAACTGTCGTTGCCTAATCGACGGTACCTCGGAGGAGGGATCCTCACGAGGGGGAGAAGAAGTAGGGGCCATAGGGCGGAGAGTCCTCGGGACGGTGGTACACGATTTACCCAGCTTCGGAACACCTGCATGACCACAGGGCCTACTGCTGCTTGTCTGGAATTATATGGGCGCTTTCGTGTTGTTACAATGCGTTGTGGTTGTGCCTCTAGGGCTCCCAGGATCCGGCTTCTAAAGGCGCACGGATCTAGGGTTTACTGATGACCCACAAGTATAGGGGGTGTATCGTAGTACTTTCGATAAATAAGAGTGTCGAACCCAACGAGGAGCAGAAGGTGTTGACAAGCAGTTTCGATGAAGGATTCACTGTAAATGCTCACAGACAAGTATTCGTGGGGTTTTGATGTAACGGATGAATAAAGTACAAGTAAGTAAAATGCGAGAGAAATAATTGCAGCGAGTGGCCCAATCCTTTTTAGCACAAAGGACAAGCCGGTTTGTTTACTTATAATGACCAAACGTTCTCGAGGACACACGGGATTTTAGTCTATCGCTTTCGCTACATGCAGCTGATTAATCTTCATTGTTTTGATAAGTGTTGTGTGGGTGAACCTATGCTAATGTACCGCCCTTCCTAGGACTAATACATACTTGTGATTATACCCCTTGCAAGCATCCGCAACTACAAGAAAGTAATTAAGATAAATCTAACCACAGACCTTAAACTCCGAGATCCTGCGATCCCTCCCGCATCGATATACCAACGGGGGTTTAGGTTTCGTCACTCCGGCAACCCCGCAATTGGCAAACGAGTACAAGATGCATTCCCTAGGCCCATAAATGGTGAAGTGTCATGTAGTCGACGTTCACACGACACCACTAGAAGAATGACACCACAACTTAAATATCATAACATTGAATATTACTCAACCATAATTCACTACTAACATTTAGACTTCACCCATGTCCTCAAGAACTAAACGAACTACTCACGAGACATCATATGGAACATGATCGGAGGTGATATGATGATGAATAAAAATCTGAACATAAACCTTGGTTCAATGGTTTCACTCAATAGCATCAATAACAAGTAGAAATCAGCACCGGAGAGTTTCCCCTATCAAACAATCAAGATCAAACCCAAATTGCTACAGCGGTGACGATGTCCAGCGGTGGAGATGGCGGTGATGATGGTGGAGATGATGATGATGGTGATGGATATGATGTCCAGCTCGATGACGGTGACGATGGCGTCGATTTCCCCTCCGGAGGGAATTTCCCCGGCGGATTCCCGCTCGCCGGAGAGCTCTTTCTCTCTCGGGTGTTCTCCGCCCCGCGAGGCGGCCGTAACCCTTCGTGAGGATTCCTCTCTGGCTTAGGTCTTCGGGACGAAGGGTTTCGCGAAGAAAAGGAGGCAAAAGGGGCTGTGGGGCCCCACACCACATGGTGGCGCGGCCGGGCCATGGGCCGCGCCGCCCTATGGTGTGGGCCCACCTTGGGTCCAACTGGCTCCCCTTCTCGGCTTCCTTGTCATCCGGAAAAATAGGATTTTTGGTAAAATTTCCTTCCACAGCTTGATCTTCCGAAATATTGCATCCCGACGATGCTTTTTCCAGACAGAATCCCGGCTCCGGTGCTCGATCTCCAAATAATCATGAAACATGCAAAATAGATGAAATAACATAAGTATTGTGTCCCAATATGAAATATATCAATGAATAACAAGCAAATTATGATATAAAACAGTGATGCAAATTGGACGTATCAACTCCCCCAAGCTTAGACTTCGCTTGTCCCCAAGCGAACCGAACTCGGTAAACAGGACCACATGTTTATGGAGTGAAGAGTCGATAAATAAAATACGGACAAGAAGCATCATATTCATTCACACAAGACATTATAGTAAACAACTTCCTCATATAACTCAACTTGAAACAAGTATAAGGTAATCACAAATAAAGGTGCATAAGGAATCATAATTGGTGATGGCAAACTTTGTTCTTGGTCAGAGAACAGTTAACATATTATACTTATCTATTGAGCAGCGCTCTCATATTAAAGCTTATGGTAAACTTGCATACTCAATCATATTAATCATTGATGACTTTCAAAGCTATATTCATACAGGTAAAACTTGTACTAAACAGGAAAGAGTAAAGGCATGATGAAGCAAATCACAATATAATAGTTTGATCACAACAACTCAAATGCTTGCTTGAGATGGAGGGAAATAGGTTTACTGACTCAACATAAAGTAAAAGACAGGCTCTTCGCAGAGGGAAGCAGGGATTAAATCATGTGCTAGAGCTTTTTCAGTTTTGAAATCATATAAAGAGAATAAAAGTAAAGTTTTGAGAGGTGTTTGTCGTTGTCAACGACTGGTAGCGGGTACTCTAACCCCCTTGCCAAACAGTACCTCCAAAGAGCGGCTCCCATGAAGGATGTTATCTCTACCAAGCAAGGTAGATCATCCCTCTTCTCTTTTGTTTACACATGTACTTTAGTTTATTTAAGGATGACACTCCCCCCAACCTTTGCTTACACAAGCCATGGCTAACCGAATCCTCGGGTGCCTTCCAACAATCGCATACCATGGAGGAGTGTCTATTGCAAAATTAAGTTGCTTACTGATGAATCAGGGCAAAACATGTGAAGAGAATTATTAATGAAAGTTGATTAATTGGGGCTGGGAACCCCGTTGCCGCCTCTTGTTGCAAAATTATAGGATAAGTGGATGAAGCCACTAGTCCATTAGTGGAGGCTGCCTAACAAGACCGAAAGATAAAACACCACATACTTCCTCATGAGCTATAAAACATTGACACAAATAAGAAGCAATAAGTTTTGAATTGTTTAAAGGTAGCACATGAAGTATTTACTTGGAATGGCAGAAAATACCATGCAATAGGTAGATATGGTGGACACAAATGGCATAGGTTTGGGTTCGGGTTTGGATGCACGAGAAGTATTCCCTCTCAGTACAGGTCTTTGGCTAGCAAGGTTAAATAGCAAGCATAGGAGTTGAGGGAAACAAACAAATATACATGTGATAGAAACAATCATGCATCTTACTTGTAAGCACAAACAGTTTTAACTTTAGAATACTAAGCTAAGGACTGATAAGAAAGATAATAACTTCTTCTACATGTATTTCCTCTATTCTTCTTGAACTCAAAGTGTTGTTACTATTGACCATTGCTAAGTTTGCCAAAACCAAATAGATTTACTCAATACTCCCAAAGTGGTACCAATACTAAAATCAAGATCAATCATATAGTAGAAATTGCAAACTAAAATAAGGTGTGCAATATGTAAATGATAAGACTTCTCATTAATATTCCATAACGATGACTCACACCAAGGGATACATAGACAAACTAAGGGAGAGATACTTCCACACTGCAACCCATCTTATACGATAACTTCCCTACTCATGATATGACACTACTTGATAGTAAAAAGTAAAAGGTAGTGATGATGTGATACCGCGGCACTCCCCAAGCTTGGAACAAACCAAGGGGATGCCAATACCGATGATGGATTACTCCTTTGGCGATGGTGGTGATGAATCCCTCATGCGCTTCTTACAGCATCTCCTTCAGCTTCGCCTTCTCAGCTTGGCAAATCTGCACTAAGTCTCGAAGAGATTCATTGTTATCTGAAGTCGGCGATGGCGAACCTGTGATGGGCATCAAGTAGTATCCCAACATTCTACGGAGTCGGTAATTCTCCTCCCTGAGTATCTCCACTTGTCTTCTTAGAGCCCGGTATTGACCACAAAACTCATCGGTAGTCCGTAGAGCTTCTTCCAAAGACAGGGAAAGAGTCGAGGCCAAGAGCAGGGGTAAAGGTCCCCGCAAGTTATGAGAGAAAGAACGTCGAGTATCAACAGATCCCACCAAGACTTGCTTACTCCCCACGAGCTTGTTGCTCTTGTTTTGACGACACCCTTTTCACTTCTTCCTTCGAAGGCCCTTTGCCCTTGTTGTCGGAGGCCATGGTGCTCCTAGATTGAAAATAGATCCCGCGTAAACAACTCGAAACAAAACACGTCGAGAAAACGATATACGGACCTCCAGGGGTCCGGGGATTATATAATAAAAAATTTCGGAACAAGCGGAAAGTACCGAGTCGAACCGTAGTCGGAAAGGGCGACGAGGCGGTGCCACCATAGGGCGGCGCGGGCCCGGGCCAGGCCGCGCCGGCTTGTGGTGGCACGCCCTCGTGCGTCTTTTCCACTCCGTTTCGATCTCGTAATTTTTCATATTTTCCAAAAACAGACAAAAATATTGTTCGGAAAGTAAATTGCGAACTTTTTATTACCGATCGTTACCTATTCAAAGTCGAGTTCGCGGATCGTCAATTTGTCCTTTGATGAAAGCCTCCGGTGTTTCCACTTGAATAATATCAACATCAACATTATAGGAATCACCCGAGATATAATGCTTGAGTCTTTGTCCATTCACCACTTGCGTAGCATTGCCTTGGAGAGAGCTAATTTTAATTGCTCCTGAACGATACACCTCCTCAACAACATATGGTCCTTCCCATTTCGAGAGTAATTTCCCCGCAAAGAGTCTGAGACGAGACCGATACAATAGGACTTTATCCCCAATATTAAACTCTCTTTTGATGATCCTTCTATCATGCCATTTCTTAACTTTCTCTTTAAAGAGTTTAGCATTTTCATAAGCTTCCCTTCTCCATTCATCTAGAGAACTTAATTGTAGCAACCTCTTATTACCGGCAAGTTTAGGATCTTTATTTAATTCTCTAACAGCCCAATAAGCTTTGTGTTCTAGTTCTAAAGGTAAATGACAAGCTTTTCCGTAAACCATTTTATAAGGTGACATTCCCATGGGGTTTTTATAAGCAGTTCTATAAGCCCATAGTGCTTCCTTCAATTTACTAGCCCAATTCTTTCTAGATTTATTAACGGTCTTTCCCAAAATAGATTTAATCTCCCTATTTGATAATTCTACTTGACCACTAGTTTGAGGGTGATAAGCGGAAGCAATTCTATGATTAATACCATACCTAGCAAGAGTCTTTCTAAAACCTCCATGAATAAAATGAGAACCTCCATCAGTCATAATATATCTAGGTACTCCAAATCTTGGAAAAATAATATCTAAAAACATTTTTAAAGAGGTCTCACCGTCAGCACTTTTTGTAGGTATGGCTTCCACCCATTTAGTAACATAATCAACAGCAACAAGTATATGAGTGTTACCTTTTGAAGAGGGAAAAGGTCCCATGAAGTCAAATCCCCAACAATCAAACGGTTCAATAACAAGAGTATAATTCATAGGCATTTCATTGCGTCCGGAAATATTACCAACCCTTTGACATTCATCACAAGATAAAATAAACTTCCTTGCATCTTTGAAGAGAGTTGGCCAATAAAAACCTGATTGTAGAACCTTTGCGCGGTTCTATCTCCGCGTGATGTCCTCCATAAGCACTACCATGACATTTACTCAATATCTCTTGTTGTTCATATTCGGGAACACACCTTTGCGTAATACCATCCACTCCTTCTTTATATAAGTGTGGGTCATCCCGGAAATAATGCCTCAAGTCATAAAAGAATTTCCTCCTCTGCTGAGCTGAAAAGGTTGGAGGCAAGTACTTGGAAACAATAAAGTTAGCATAATCAAGCATACCAAGGACCTGTCTCGCGAGCTCACCTTTATTACAGACCAATTGTTCATTTGGAAAACTATCATTAACAGGAACAGGATCATAAGCAATATTTTCAAATCTAGACAAATTATCAAGCAACAGGATTATCAAGCACCTTTCCTATCTACAATATGTAAATCAAATTCTTGCAAAAGAAGTACCCATCTAATAAGCCTCGGCTTAGCATCTTTCTTTGTCATAAGGTATCTAATTGCAAGCATGATCAGTATGAATCGTAACTTTTGAATCAACAATATAAGATCTAAATTTATCACAAGCAAAGACTACAACTAACAATTCTTTTTCAGTAGTAGCATAATTTCTTTGAGCAGCATCAAGAGTTTTACTAGCATAATGAATAACATTTAATTTTTTATCTACTCGTCGTCCAAGAACAACGCCTACAGCAAAATCACTAGCATCACAAATAATTTCAAAAGGTAAATTCCAATCAGGAGGTTCAACTATAAGAGCAGTTGTTAAGGCTTTCTTTAGAGTTTCAAAAGCTTCCTTACAATCATCATCAAAAACAAAAGGTACATCTTTTTGAAGAAGATTAGTAAGAGGATTTGAAATCTTGGAGAAATCTTTAATAAATCTCCTATAAAACCCAGCATGACCAAGAACACTACGAATACCTTTAACATCCCTTGGATAGGGCATCTTCTCAATGGCTTCAACTTTAGCTCTATCAACTTCAATACCTCTCTCGGTAATTTTATGTCCCAATACAATTCCTTCATTAACCATAAAGTGGCATTTCTCCCAATTAAGAACAAGGTTAGTTTCTTCACATCTCTGCAAAACTTTATCAAGGTTTCGCAAGCAACTATCAAAAGAATTCCCGTAGACGGAAAAATCATCCATGAATACTTCCACAATACTCTCACAAAAGCCATGAAAAATAGCGGACATGCATCTTTGAAAAGTAGCAGGAGCATTACATAAACCAAAAGGCATACGCCTATAAGCATAAGTTCCATAGGGACAAGTAAAGGTGGTTTTCTCTTGATCTTTGGTTTTAACAGCAATTTGCGAAAACCCAGAATAACCATCAAGAAAACAAAAATGAGTATTTTTAGACAATCTTCTCTAGCATTTGATCAATAAATGGTAAAGGGTAATGATCTTTTTTAGTAACCTTATTAACTTTTCGATAATCAATGCACATTCTATACCCTACAACTACTCTTTGAGGTATGAGCTCATCATTATCATTAGGCACAACAGTCATTCCTCCTTTCTTAGGAACGCAATGCACATGACTAACCCATCTACTATCAGCAATAGGATATATAATACCAGCTTCAAGAAGTCGTAATACCTCATTTCTTACCACATCCTTCATCTTGGGAATTAGACGACGCTGAGGTTCAACAACAGGCTTTGCATCATCTTCCATATTAATGGCGTGTTGGCAAATAGAGGGAGAAATCCCTTCAAGTCATCAAGAGTATAGCCAATAGCACCTCGGTGTTTCTTCAATATTTGCAATAATCTTTCTTCTTCAAACTATGTAAGCTTAGAACTAATAATAACAGGATATATTTTCTTATCATCAATATGAGCATATTTAAGATTATCGAGCAAAGGCTTTAAATCAAAAACAGGATCTTCCTTTGGTGGCGGTGTTGTACCCAAGTCTTCCACTCGGTAAATCATGCTTGAGAATAGGTTGGCGAAGAAAAATCTCCTCAAGTTCATCTCTTTCTTTCCTAAAAACTTCACTCTCGCTATTCTCCAAATGTTGCTCGCAAAGGATTATTAGGAACAAGAACAATAGATGCACACTGCTCCATTTTAAAATCATTACTAGGCAAATCAGCTTTATAAGGAGTTTTGGTAAATTTAGAGAAGTTAAACTCATAAGATTCACCAGCAAATTTAGTCAAAATTTTTGCAATCTATAATAGCTCCACAAGTATTTAGAAAAGGTCTACCAAAAATGATAGGACAATAATCACTAGCAGCAGAACCAAGTACCAAAAAGTCAGCAGGATATTTAATCTTACCACATAGAACTTCCACATCTCGAACAATACCAATTGGAGAAATAGTTTCTCTATTAGCCAGCTGAATAACCACATCAATATCTTCAAGTTCACAAGAATCAATTTCGTGCATAATCTCCGTGTAAAGCTCATAAGGAATAGCACTAACACTCGCACCAATATCACATAAACCATAATAGCAATGATCACCAATTCTAACATATAGCATAGGAACACTAACTTGTTTGGGTTTATTAGGATGTGAAACAGTATTAGAAGCATCTTCACAGAAAATAATATGACCATCCTCCACATTTTCAGTCACAAGATCTTTAACTATTGCAACAGCAGGTTCACTTTTATTTGTTCTTCAGCTTCTATAGGTTTCTTTTCACTTTTATGAACCACACTATTTATAACAGAGTACTCCTTCATTTTAGCAGGAAAAGGAGTTTTTTCAATATAAGCTTCAGGAATAACATGATCAGCAGTTTCAACTACAACACATTTATTAATAGATGAATCAATTTTATCTTTATACGGTTCATGATACTTGTAAAAATTCTTCTTAGGCAATTCATAATGAGAGACAAAAGCTTTATAAAGATTTGCAGCAACTTGAGAATCAAGACCATATGTAGCACTCATATTACGAAATTTATCAGTATCCATAAAAGCTTCAATGCATTTATAATCTCTACTACTATAATGCACGAGTTTTGAACGGGACCTAAAGCATCATTCCTGACCGTTGGTGAGTTGAATCTAACGGATGAGATTCATGGGATTCGTCTTGAACAGTAGACCGCACTTTTCTCCAGTTCGTTCTGGAACCATCTACTCAGTTCTATCAGCTCAGCTCACAATCCTGAGTCATTTGCTGGCTGAACAGAGGCTGCGCACGAGAACAAGGCAGCTCTCTTGGTGAGCTGCACGGCTGCCAGAGATGCTGGAGAAGCACGGCCTTACACCTGGCAGGTCGACCGCGGCGACGACCTCCCGCTCGGCGCTCACGCGCCCCAGGCCGAGCGTGTCGCCACCGTGGGCCCTACCCTCGGGCGGGAGCCTGGCCGGAAATCCGGCTTTTCCACGGAGGAGATCAAGGCAGCTAGGGCCGATTTGGAGATGCTAGCGGAGCCGCGCCCGAGCTGGGCCGATTACAGGGTCTGCCACTCTGTTCACACTGGATTCGCCGCGCACGGCGTGCGGTCACGCCGCAGCCATATCACAAGAAAATCTGGCACATTAACTATGATAAGAAGATGCTAGCACTTAGCAATAGCAATTCTTTGGAGCTGGTGACACGAAAGAAACAGCGGAAACCATGGGGACCAGCGTCTCAAGGTTGAAGACTTCCAGATCAATGTCAGACGTCATATAGTATGTGCCTAGGTGAAAAATTCAGAACAAAAACCACTCCCTGTCCTCGGTAACAAATGCTTTGGCAGCCTCCACCGGATGAATTTCTTAAAATCAATATCCACACTGCCTTCGATTAGATAACTGGATCTGGAGGCTGGGGTAATACTTGACCTTGACGGACGGGGCTTGTTCATACTTCATAGTTGTGTTTTGAGAAAATCAGTCTATGCTTTCAAATAAAAGTTTACAGTCCCAGTTGCAAAAGGGAATTGTGTTTGCCTGCCGTGTGCTTGGCAGTTGGCCTCACGTAATAATAGTCATGCGTGAGTTTACTTAATTGAAAATTAAAACATGTGTAGGATGCAAAACCATGTATGTGTTATTTAATTACAAATGAAAGCATGTCACTTGCGTGGTATTTATCTTTTTTAATGTATAATTACAATGTGTTCAAATGGGTGATGCTTTTGACCACCCCAGAACAGAGATGCACTTTGAGTTTTGTTATATTTTGCATTTTTGCCAGTGCTCTAAGATGATTGAAGGCAATTTTGTGCAAAACAAATTTCTTTGAGCATCTTCACCTCTGGATTTTGATCTAACTATCTCTTATCAATTGTTTCTGGACTTTTATCAGTAGCTTACATCATGATATTATGACCAATTGTAGGACTGCATCACCACTAAATGAACACATCACAATGTTGTTTTTGAATCGTAATCAGGTGCCATCTTTTTCTTTCATGGGACGGATGAAACAACATTGTTACCCTTTGCAGCAACATCACATGAGTGTGTCTCACTTTCACATTCTACATTTTTTCTGAAATATTTGTTCTATTTTGTAGTGAAAATATTTTTGATTGGTTAACGTCTAAGACGTGCAAAGCACGTGCACTCTTACTAGTCATAAATTATACCTGATTCTCTATCCTTGTCGTTCTCCCAACCTTCAGTATTTTCTTGGATCCGATCAAGAAGGTCCCTTTTAAACTCTTCTTTATTGCGTGTAAATGATCCAGAACAAGAAGTATCAAGCAAGGTCTTGTCTTGAAAAGAAAGTCTTGCATAGAAATTATCAATAATAACATTACCAGGAAGCTCATGAATGGGGCATTTGAGCATTAAAGACTTCAATCTCCCCCAAGCTTGGGCAATACTCTCTCCATCATGAGGCCAAAAATTATATATGCGGTTCCGATCTTTGTGAATTTCACTTGGAGGATAAAATTTGGAATAAAATAAAGGCACAATGTCCTCCCAATCAAGAGAATCACCATTCTTCAGCAATTTATACCAATGCGCCGCTTTACCAGACAGCGATATAGAGAATAGTTTCTTTCTAACTTCATTCATAGCAATACCTGCACATTTGAATAACCCGCATAATTCATGCAAAAACAGTAAATGATCACCAGGATGGACAGTTCCATCCCCTTCATAGCGGTTATCCATAACACGTTCAATAATTTTCATAGGTATTTTATATGGTATTACTTCCTCACCTGGCGCCTCATCCACTACCGTTGCAGTAGTAGATTTCCCAAATAGAAATTGAAGAGAAGATCTCTCCATAATGACTTATAGCAGCGAGTGCGAAATAAAATCAGCACAAACAGTAAAGGTTTTCCTTACCAATTCCACTTACCAATAGCGCTTCACTCCCCGGCAACGGCGCCGGAAAATAGTCTTGATGACCCACAAGTATAGGGGGTGTATCGTAGTACTTTCGATAAATAAGAGTGTCGAACCCAACGAGGAGCAGAAGGTGTTGACAAGCAGTTTCGATGAACGATTCACTCGTAAATGCTCACGGACAAGTATTCGGGGGGTTTTGATGTAACAGATGAATAAAGTACAAGTAAGTAAAATGCGAGAGAAATAATTGCAGCGAGTGGCCCAATCCTTTTTAGCACAAAGGACAAGCCGGTTTGTTTACTTATAATGACCAAACGTTCTCGAGGACACACATGATTTTAGTCTACTGCTTTCGCTACATGCAGCTGATTAATCTTCATTGTTTTGATAAGTGTTGTGTGGGTGAACCTATGCTAATGTACCGCCCTTCCTAGGACTAATACATACTTGTGATTATACCCCTTGCAAGCATCCGCAACTACAAGAAAGTAATTAAGATAAATCTAACCACAGCCTTAAACTACGAGATCCTGCGATCCCTCCCGCATCGATATACCAACGGGGGTTTAGGTTTCTGTCACTCCGGCAACCCCGCAATTGGCAAACGAGTACAAGATGCATTCCCCTAGGCCCATAAATGGTGAAGTGTCATGTAGTCGACGTTCACACGACACCACTAGAAGAATGACACCACAACTTAAATATCATAACATTGAATATTACTCAACCATAATTCACTACTAACATTTAGACTTCACCCATGTCCTCAAGAACTAAACGAACTACTCACGAGACATCATATGGAACATGACCAGAGGTGATATGATGATGAATAACAATCCGAACATAAACCTTGGTTCAATGGTTTCACTCAATAGCATCAATAACAAGTAGAAATCAAGTACGGGAGAGTTTCCCCTATCAAACAATCAAGATCAAACCCAAATTGCTACAGCGGTGACGATGTCCAGCGGTGGAGATGGCGGTGATGATGGTGGAGATGATGATGATGATGGTGATGGAGATGATGTCCAGCTCGATGAAGGTGACGATGGCGTCGATTTCCCCCTCCGGGAGGGAATTTACCCGGCGGATTCCTGCCCGCCGGAGAGCTCTTTTCTCTCTGGTGTTCTCCGCCCCGCAGAGGCGGCTGTAACCCTTCGTGAGGATTCCTCTCTGGCTTAGGTCTTCGGGACGAAGGGTTTCGCGAAGAAAAGGACGCGAAAGGGGCTGTGGGGGCCCCACACCACATGGTGGCGCGGCCAGGCCATGGGCCGCGCCGCCCTATGGTGTGGGCCCACCTTGGGTCCAGCTGGCTCCCCCTTCTGGCTTCCTTCGTCATCTGGAAAAATAGGATTTTTGGTAAAATTTCCTTCCACGATTGATCTTCCGAAATATTGCATCCTGACGGTGCTTTTTCCAGCTAGAATCCCGGCTCCGGTGCTCGATCTCCAAATAATCATGAAACATGCAAAATAGATGAAATAACATAAGTATTGTGTCCCAATATGAAATATATCAATGAATAACAGCAAATTATGATATAAAATAGTGATGCAAATTGGACGTATCATTTACACGGAGAGTCCTAGCCGGAATACAAGTTACCTAACTACGGTATGTTATCTTGCCGTGTACTTCAAGGATCCGCCTTCCCTTACATGTCGTACCAGATCCGGTTACCCCTAATGGGCCAGGCCGAATCCGACTTCCAGGGTTGGTCGATGGATCCGGCTCCTTGTTCCTGGGCTGGACTTCGTCCATCTTGATCTACAGGAACTGGGCCGCCCGATGGGCCCCATGCCACCATCACCGTCTATGGGCCAACTGGGCTTGTCGGATCTAGGCACTGTCGATGGTACACCCATGAAGTATACCCACAACAGTAGCCCCAGAGTTCTCCAAGATTCACCCCTTGTTTCCGCCTTGCCAAATCATCGTTTCTTCCGACAATCCTCGCGGTAACATATGGAAACTTGAAGAACTCCAACTTCATGATATTTTCCTTTCCAGCTCGCATGCCAGAAAAGTCCTTCATCCCGCAGGACTTCATCCATCGACATCATTTTTACAACGCGTCTCCGGGTTGCTCCCCTGTAGGGATAAAGGCTTGTTTTCTTCAAACTCCTACCCGGAACCTTAGAAGGTTCAAATGGTTCCGCCAATCTTGGTGCCATTTTCGAGCGATTTGTGCGGTAATTTATCCTTTGACATTTTTACCGTTAGGGTTTTGGGCACGTGTCAGCCATCCAACGGAGCGACGCTTGCGTTCCGACCACAGGATGTGGAGCACGAATCTCATCCTCGGCCTATAAATATCTCACTGCTCACCCCTAATCATCCGTTCGCCCTCTTTTCACCTCTCTGCATAGCGCCGCCTCCGAGCTTCCTCCCTCCACCGCACCGAAGTTCGCCGGAAGATCACCAGAGTCTAGCGCTGCCGCGTGGAGTTCATCGAGTTCGTCGTGTTCTTAAGTCCGACGAGCCACCGCGACGAGAACCTCACCGCCGGCGACTCCGACCACTGCGGAAACCATTCAGGTAAGTCCCTCGAGCTTCAGTCCTTTCGCCGAGGTTGGTAGGGATGACTAGGGTATAGAATCGGCTCCGGCTAAGGTTAGCTATCTCGCACTTTTTGTAGATGTCTTCTTCGACTCCGCCTCCGTCGATGTCAGAGCCCATAGCCGTGATTCCAATCTCCTCCGCTCCTCCACCTTTTATCCCCGTTCAGCTGAACCCTTCAAAGGATTTCGGCAAGGATATAGAAGGGACATCGGCCAACCCGGAAGAAACTGCCGGAGCCGAGCAGATGGAGAAGAAAGCGGAAGAGGCCGCTGCCAAAAAAATCCAAGGCCCGATCTCACGACGGTGAGGCCAAAGGGAAGTGGTGGCCTTGCACCACCACGGAGAACGAACTCCGCAACCTCGAGGCGGAAGGCTTCCTGCAACCCGGGTCTTGGCGATCGACTCCAGGTGCCTTGGATCTAGCTCCCGAAGCCGGAGAGTGGGTGGTGACCAAGGCGCTGATCGAGCGGGGATTCTCGCTGCCGCCGAGCGACTTCTTCACGGAAATCCTCCAGGCGTATCAACTGCAGCCTCACAACATCTCTTCGAACAGCATTCTGGCCATCAACAACCACGTCACCCTCTGCGAGGGCCACCTCCGGGTAACCCCTGATCTTCAACTGTTTCAATATTACTTCTCCGTCAAGAAGGAGATGGTCTCGCAGACCTCCTCGCTGGCTACTTGCGGGAGTATCACATTCAAACCCCGCCCCGGCTGCATCAACCCGCACATTGACCGGCATGAGTCTGTGTGCTACTGGTCTGGAGGCTTCTTTTACTTGAAGGATGTCTCCGATCTGGCTAGCTCGAAGGTGCTGCCGGAGTTCAAAGATGGCCCTGTCAGCGACACCCCCACCTGGTCCCAATGCCCTCACCTTTCTGAGTCGCCTCAGCTAACAAGGGCGGTTCGGTGGATCTGCAAGCTGACCGAAGAGGGCTTGTCGGGGAAGGACCCGACCATGTCGTGGTTGACCAAGTAGATCCAACCGCGTCAACACAGGGATCGCTTGATGTACCACTACACGCGCGATGACCTCATGCGCGCCTCTAAGGACAACCTTTCCGCCGACGCCTTGGACAAGCGGATCCGGGTGTTGATCAAAGTTCCGCGTGATCTTCACGTTCACGTGTGCAACATTGATATACACATGAACAGCTCCGGGACCACGGTGAGTCATCCGACTTAACCATTGATTCCTTATTTTGCTGTTGCAATATTTGTGTAAGTATTTTATTTTGCCTGCTTAGCTCGAAGCCCTCTAGGAGAAGGATCTCGGAACCTTAACCCGAGTTCCTCACACCGGAACCACTGATCACGAGGCCGCATTCGACGCGGAAGCTCCCGAGGCTCCGGCTCCCGCCAAGCGCAAGAGGGTTGCGTCCTCCGGCCCAGCCTCGAAGCGTGCACGCAAAACGCCAAGCGCCGCGGCCACCCGGAGGGCGGAAAAAGAGAAACAGCGCCTCAAGCAAATTGATACCAGCAAACAGTCTCAACGCCACCTCGAGCAATTTTTCCTTTCGTCCTCGTCAGTACTGGATTTCCGACTAACCTTGCTGCTCGATCCGACATACACTAAGTATCGTGCCCTTTCTTATTGTGCAGCAAAAGTTCTGGAAGCAAGCCCCAAGGACCCCAAGAAGAAAGCCAAACCTTCCCCTGCCACAATGCTAGTTACGCCGGAAGTGGAGGTTTCGCTCAAAACCTTTTCCTCTGCTAAGCTGGATCCAAAGGACGTCATCAACGTTGATGACCTTCCAGAGGAATCAGTTGCGGAATCCGGCAAAGGTGCCTCCTCGTCACAACCTCCGCACGAAGAGCCCGATGTCATCTTGACTGAAGCTCCGGCTGATGATGTCGAAAAGAAGTTGCTACTGAGCGGTAACTGGTACGCCCCAGACGCGCCCGCATTTCTTTCCGGTTCTCAAAAAAGTTCCCCTATCACAACGTCATGCGGAAATGTCGTATTCGATGAACGAAGTGTGGGGGAACCCGGAAACAGAGCAGCAAGATCTGAACGAGCTCGAGGGCAATCTCAAAGTCTTCTTCGCGAAGCACAAGAACGTGCGTCAGGTAACACCATCCCCCAAGCATTGGTTTGGACGTTTTCCGAGTAACATGTGTGAACCGATGCTTTAAATGTAGACCTTAGCGGAAACTTTAAAATTTTCCCAGCACAAGGATTTAAACTTTGCGTCCAGCCCCTAGATTTTAAATTTCCGGTTAACCTTGTCTCTGTGCTTCACAGAACACTCGCAAGCTGCACGAAGATCTGCGCGTGCTAGTGCTGGAGCAGAAAGCAGAGATCGAAGGGCTGCACAAGAGAGATGCGGAGAGCCAGAAGGCCATTTCGATCCTGGAGACCCGCCTAAAAAATCATGAGGGTAAAGATTCTGACTTTGCCCCAGGTTCCGCATCGCACTTTTGTTTGAACTAATTTTGTTCTTGTCTTTCCGCCTTCTAGAACAACTTGCCAACCGCCCCTCCATCGATGATATTTCTGCCGAGCTCGAAGTGCTGAAGGCCGAGCATACCTCCGTCCAAAAGTTGCTCAAGGAATCCTCCGAGAAAGAGACTAAAGATAAAAAGGAACTTGGGGAGAAGCATGCCCAGGCCGTGGTGGATCTTGCCGAAAAGCTTAAGAAGAGCAACCAGAGGATTAAGACGCTGGCACCCAAGGCAAGGCTTATGAGATGGAGGCGGAGAACATTGACAAGATGATCTTCCGTAAGGACTTCACATTTCTTCCGGCTCCTACATTTTTCTCATCCTTCCTCTGTTGCGGAAAAGACTGACCAGACCATTTTGCAGCATGTCTCGGCTTCGAATGGACCAAGGAGTCTTCCCTCCTTGGAATCTTCACTATGGTGGGAGAGACAGACACCCGCAAAGCCACTTATGCAATACAAGTTGCATGTCAAGCGTGGAGCAAGTCTCATGAGACGCGGTCATGTAAAGTTAGCTCGGGCTGCTTCATCCCACCATCCCGCAAGATGCAGAGTACACTAACTAAAGCAAAAAATGCATCAACGCCCACAAAACCATTGTGTTCTACTCGTGCAACAGATCTATGCATAGACACGGCTCTGATACCACTGATTGGTTCGTTGCATAGAAAACAAAAAAAAATTCCTACAGCAAAGACGCATAAATCCAAGATCTAATCTATGGAAAAGCCAAGATCTAATCTATGAGATCAGAGCAACGAGATGGATATGAGACTAACCCTCGAAGATTCCAAAGCCTACGAGATTAATCTCGTTGTTGGTGTAGACGATCGTCTCGGTGCTGCAATCCGGCAGCACTTCCGTACTCGGTCGCGCGTACGGTGTCGATGAAGCCCGTCCTCTCCCCGTTCCAGCGGGCAGCGGAGGTGTGGTAGATCTCCTCCAAATCCCACCAGCACGACGGCATGGTGGTGGTGGTGGAGGAAGAAAAGCTGCAGGGCTTCTCCAAGCCGGAACAGCGTATGGTGGAGGAAGAGAGGGGGCGGCCAGGGTTGGATGAAGGGGTGGTGTGGCCAGCCACCCCCTCCCCTCCTTATATAGGGGGCTTTGATGGCGTGTATTTCACACGTTCGTTGGGCAACCCCAAGAGGAAGGTATGATGCGCACAGCAGCAAGTTTTCCCTCAGAAAGAAACCAAGGTTTATCGAACCAGGAGGAGCCAAGAAGCACGTTGAAGGTTGATGGCGGCGGGATGTAGTGCGGCGCAACACCGGAGATTCCGGCGCCAACGTGGAACCTGCACAACACAACCAAAGTACTTTGCCCCAACGAAACAGTGAGGTTGTCAATCTCCGACTTCGCTGTAACAAAGGATTAACCGTATTGTGTGGAAGATGATTGTTTGCAAGAAAACGATAAAGAACAAGTATTGCAGCGATTTGTATTTCGGTATTAAAGAATGGACCGGGGTCCACGGTTCACTAGAGGTGTCTCTCCCATAAGATAAAAGCATGTTGGGTGAACAAATTACGGTCGGGCAATTGACAAATAGAGAGAGCATAACAATGCACATACATGACATGATAAGTATAGTGAGATTTAATTGGGCATTACGACAAAGTACATAGACCGCCATCCAACTGCATCTATGCCTAAAAAGTCCACCTTCGAGGTTATCATCCGAACCCCTCCGGTATTAAGTTGCAAAGCAACGAGACAATTGCATTAAGTATGGTGCGTAATGTAATCAATAACTACATCCTCGAACATAGCATCAATGTTTTATCCCTAGTGGCAACGACACAACACAACCTTAGAACTTTCTATCCATTGTCCCGAGTGTCAATGCAGGCATGAACCCACTATCGAGCATAAGTACTCCCTCTTGGAGTTAAAAGTAAAAACTTGGCCGAGCCTCTACTAGAAACGGAGAGCATGCAAGATCATAAACAACACATGTATAATAACTTGATAATTAACATGACATAGTATTCTCTATCCATCGGATCCCGACAAACACAACATATAGAATTACAGATAGATGATCTTGATCATGTTAGGCAGCTCACAAGATCTAACAATGATAGCACAATGGGGAGAAGACAACCATCTAGCTACTGCTATGGACCCATAGTCCAGGGGTAGACTACTCACTCATCACTCCGGAGGCGACCATGGCGGTGTAGAGTCCTCCGGGAGATGATTCCCCTCTCCGGCGAGGGTGCGGAGGCGATCTCTGGATCCCCGAGATGGGATCGGTGGCGACGGCGTCTCGGTAAGGTTTTCCGTATCGTGGCTCTCGGTGCGGGGGTTTCGTCACGGAGGCTATTTGTAGGCGGAAGGGTAGGTCAGAGGCGGCACGGGGGCCCCACACCACGGGGCCGCGCGGCCAAGGGGGGCCGCGCCGCCCTATGGTGTGGCCCCTCCGTGGCCCCTCTTCGTCTCTCCTTCGGACTTACGGAAGCTTCGTGAGAAAATAGGCCCCTGGGCTTTAATTTCGTCCAATTCCGAGAATATTTCGTTACTAGGATTTCGAAACCAAAAACGCAGAAAACGACAGCGGCACTTCGGCATCTTGTTAATAGGATAGTTCCGGAAAATGCACGAATATGACATAAAGTGTGCATAAAACATGTAGGTATCATCAATAATATGGCATAGAACATAAGAAATTATCGATACGTCGGAGACGTATCAAGCATCCCCAAGCTTAGTTACTGCTCGTCCCGAGCGAGGTAAAACGATAACAAAAGATAATTTCGAAGTGATATGCCATCATAACCTTGATCATACTATTTGTAAACATATGTAGTGGATGCAGCGATCATAACAATGGTGATGACATGAGTAAACAAGTGAATCATATAGCAAAGACTTTTCATGAATAGTACTTCAAGACAAGTATTAATAAGTCTTGCATAAGAGTTAACTCATAAAGCAATAAATCAAAGTAAAGGTATTGAAGCAACACAAAGGAAGATTAAGTTTCAGCGGTTGCTTTCAACTTGTAACATGTATATCTCATGGATAATTGTCATCATAGAGTAATATAACAAGTACAATATGCAAGTATGTAGGAATCAATGCACGGTTCACACAAGTGTTTGCTTCTTGAGGTGGAGAGAAATAGGTGAGCTGACTCAACATAAAAGTAAAGAGAATGGTCCTTCAAAGAGGAAAGCATCGATTGCTATATTTGTGCTAGAGCTTTTATTTTGAAAACATGAAACAATTTTGTCAACGGTAGTAATAAAGCATATGAGTTATGTACATTATATCTTACAAGTTGCAAGTCTCATGCATAGTGTACTAATAGTGCCCGCACCTTGTCCTAATTAACTTGGACTACCGGATCTTTGCAATGCACATGTTTTGACCAAGTGTCACAATGGGGTACCTCCATGCCGCTTGTACAAAGGTCTAAGGAGAAAGCTCGCATTTTGGATTTCTCGCTTTTGATTATTCTCAACTTAGACATCCATACCGGGACAACATGGACAACGGATAATGGACTCCTCTTTTATGCATAAGCATGTGGCAACAATTATTATTCTCATATGAGATTGAGGATATGTGTCCAAGCTGAAACTTCCACCATGAATCATGGCTTTAGTTAGCGGCCCAAAGTTCTTCTCTAACAACATGCATGCTCCAACCATGAAGGTGGTAGATCTCTCTTGCTTCAGACAAGACGGACATGCATAGCAACTCACATGATATCCAACAAGGAATAGTTGATGGCGTCCCCGGAAACATGGTTACCGCTCAACAAGCAACTTAATAAGAGATAAAGTGCATAAGTACATATTCAATACTACAATAGTTTTTAAGCTATTTGTCCCATGAGCTATATATTGCAAAGGTGAATGATGGAATTTTAAAGGTAGCACTCAAGCAATTTACTTTGGAATGGCGGGTAAATACCATGTAGTAGGTAGGTATGGTGGACACAAATGGCATAGTGGTTGGCTCAAGGATTTTGGATGCATGAGAAGTATTCCCTCTCGATACAAGGTTTAGGCTAGGAAGGTTATTTGAAACAAACACAAGGATGAACGGTACAGCAAAACTCACATAAAAGACATATGGTAAACATTATAAGACTCCATACCGTCTTCCTTGTTGTTCAAAACTCAATACTAGATGTTATCTAGACTCTAGAGAAACTAAATATGCAAACCAAATTAGCAAGCTCTAAGTATTTCTTCATTAATGGGTGCAAAGTATATGATGCAAGAGCTTAAACATGAGCACAACAATTGCCAAGTATCAAATTATCCAAGACATTTTAGAGTTACTACATGTAGCATTTTCCAATTCCAACCATATTGTCGTGGTATCGTCACGGCATATGCCATAGGGTGGCTAATCGAAGGGGCTCCTGAGAGATCTCACGGCGGTATCCGGAAGCGGGTATGGGCACGAGCGACACGGCGACGTACCCAGGTTCGAGGCCCTCCGGTGGAGGTAAAACCTCTACTCCTGCTATGAGTGTATATGGTAATCACACAGTACAATGGTGCTCCTAGAGCTGTGTCCGGCTGGCCCTGAGAGGCTAAGGGAGACGAAGGTCTCTCTCACAGGGCAGCGCTGTAGGTAGGTGACAGCAATAAGTGATCGACCCCCCCTGCACGAGAGGGGGTAGTGCGGCTTATATAGGCACCGGCACTTTACATATAAGACCCTATAGTCTACTAGCCGGCTTGGCCGGCTTCGGCTTCCGCTCCTTCCCGAGGCGGTGACGTCAGGAGCCGTTGAGGCGTCATGGCTCTGTCCCATCCGGCTGCCTTGGTCGGCGGTATGGAGAGGAAGTGTCCCTGTCGCCGTCGACCACCGTAGCCTCGTACGGCGCGTCGTAAGCCATGATGGCCTGTCCGGCGCGTGGCACTATTGCTCCACGGTGCCCCGCGCTTTACGGAAGATGAAGTCGAGCGTGGACTTTGGGAACCCGGATCACCAACCCGGTTCCTTCCGAGTGCAAGACTCGCCGGCCTCGAGTCGGTCCGAGGTACGGACCCCGGTCGGATATGGCTTGTAGAAGCCGGCCCGGCTACGGCGTTGGCGGCCGTAGCCGAGCCGACTAGGACCTAGAGCCAGCCGGCTTCCGGACCAGCCGGCCATGGCGCCGACCGGCTGCTCCTCGGCCGGCCTTTGCCGCGAGCCGGCCGGTGGCCAGCCGGCTGCTCCGCGTCCATTGCCCTACCCGGGGTCTTCCCCCGACATTAGCCCCCGAAGCTGGCAAGGTCCTGCGTTTAGAAGGACCTAGGCAGGTTTTCCTGGCTTCTCGAATATATTTGACGGCACTTGGAGGGGCCGACTGAGAATTTTCATTCAGCCGGCTGCGCCCTCGTCCGGCTCGTTCCTGCCGGCTGCTCCCGGCCGGCCGCTTTTACACTTGTATAGTTTTTGCTTTCTCGCAAGATTTGATGGCGCCTCCGCCTTGTCGAAGAGTTTTGGTTCGAGTGGAACTTTTTGTCCGGCTCCGGCTTGCTGCGCGCCGGGGTCTCCGCCGCCTCGGGCCTCGCGCCCGACTTGACCGGTCCGACGCCCGGCTCGGCTGTCGGTTCGTCCGGTCACATCAATGTTCCTCCGGATCCGGTGCGGCGGTGGGCGACGTGGTGTGGCCGTTTCCGATAACCGTCGTGGACGTGGGAGGAGTTACGGCGCGAGTAAATCCGGGGACGTGGCCCACGACCGCCACTTGGAGGCCAACCGCCCGCGGCGAGAGGCTATAAATGCCGTGGGGGAGGCATCGAGGCGGCCACTTGCCATTCTCTTCTTCCTCGCGCTCCTGCTTCCATCGCTCCCTGCGCGCTCGAGCTCGCTGTTGCTCCGGCGAACGTCTTCCGCTGGCGAACTCCGGCGGGCAAATCTCCACCGATCCGCCGCCACTTCTCCAGTCCGGCGCCACGGGGCCGCGCGTCTCGACGGAGCGTCCTCAGCCGCCGTTGTCGCCGCCGCGGTCGCAAGGCTCTTCCTCGCCGTTCCGCCTCTCCTGGTCATCTTCTTCCTCGACCTCGTCAATGGCGTCCCCCAGCGGATCGTGGAGGGGCTCCTACATGCGGGAGGATGACATCGAGCGCTCGGTGCGCCTCCGGCGGATCCCGCGGTCGGTGATCACGCGGGCGCCCGGCGGGGAGGTGGAGCCCAAGCCGGAGCCGGCGGCGCGTCGTTTTCGGCGCGCACCTCGATCGCGGACCTGGGCCTGCCGGCCTCGACGTTCTTCCGGCGATTCTTGGACCACTTCGGCCTTCAGCCGCATCACTTGCCGGCCAACGCGTGCGTCCTCTTGAGCTGCTTCGTGGCGTTCATGGAGGCTTACGCCGGCTTGTGGCCCGACATCGACTTCTGGAGCCGGCTCTTCTACTTGAAGGCCCAAACCACTGAGGGCCGCCTGCGGGCCTGCGGCGCCGCCTCGATCTACACCCGGCCTGGTACGCCTTTCCCCAAAATCCCCACCGTCGATTCGGTGAAGAACTCGGATGTCATTCTTCTACGTGCGCAACGACGGGGCGCTCGTCGACCGAATCAACTTGCCGGAGTTCAACCCGGCTCCTCCGTCGGCCGGATCAACTGGAGCCACAACGCCCGCTCGACGGATCAGACCGCCGAGGTGAACCTGCTCTGGGACTTCCCGGGGACAGCCACCACGGCGGGCTGGCTGCCGAAGATCTCCTCCGCACCATCGCCGAGCGCCGGTGCTGCCGCTCCGGATGCGCTCCCACAAGATCGGGCACATGTCCGGCCGGTTCGATCCGAACCGGACGTCCAAGCGCCGCTCAACAAAGCCCGGGTGGCCAGCCGGGTGAACCACATCACCAAGGCGAACCTAACGGAGAGCCGGAGCTACGGGCTGGTGCCTTGCGACAGGGAGCATCCGCCGGCGCGGGTAAGTCTCATGTCTTTGCCATTTTCCGGCTTGCGGCTGCGAGGCCGACTTCCTTTTCTTCGCCGACTTCCGGCTTGTCATATGTTCATGTTTTTTCCGTCTTTCTAGCTTTTGAGCGCCGGAACGCCGAGGACGGCGACGCGGCGACGAAGAGGTGGACGCCGGATCTCGTCGATCCGGCCGACCAAGCCGGCGAGCATGCCGGCGACGACGACCTGCCGCAGGCGCCCGATCTAGGCGGCCAGGGGGAGCACAATCCGCCCCCTTCACCAGAGCAGCAAGAGGAGGAGGAGGAGCCGGCGATGTCCGGCACGGGGCCCATCCCCGCCGTGCCTCTGCGTGCGAGGCCGCCAAGCACCACGGCGACTTCGGCGCCCAAGGGCACGAGCGAGCCGGCTCCACCGCCGCCTTGGAGGCGAAGGCGAAGAGCTGCGCCGGCGGCAGCCGAAGATGGTCCCGGAGCAGGCCGGGTGAGCTCTTTCTCTCCTTTTCTTGTTTGATTCCTTTTCTTTCCTTACTTTTATGCTTATTATCTCTCTGTTTATCCGGCTAGGGCCCCTATCAAGTTTGCCCAGGGCGGCGGCTCCCGGCAAGCTCCGCGCGTTACGTCGCCGCTTCCCCGCCAGAGGAGGGAGGAGACGCCGCAGCCTTCCTCGCGCGCACCTACACCGCCGCCGCCTGCCACGGGGCGCCTTCCTTCGCCGTGCCGGCCGGCCTCGGCGCCTGATCGCGGCACGCGGGTTGAGCCGACTCGCCGGGCGACGGCCGGACGACATGTTCCCGGGCCGGACTCGTCCTCCGGGCCCGAGCTGGCTGGGGCTGGTGCGGGAATGCCGCCGTCGGCCGGAGCCGGAGCCGGCGGTTCCGTACCGCCTGCGGCCGGAACCGGAGCCGGGAGGGCTGCGCCGCCCACGATCGGAGCCGGAGCCGGGCCGAGCGTGGTGGTGCTCGGACGAAAGCCCGGAGGAGGCACCTCAGGCGCCGGAGATGGTTGCGCCGACACCCCCGGAGCCGACTATGGGGGAGCCGGCCAGGCAGGAGCCGGCGAGAGACGAGCCGGCGCGCACGGAGGGCGCCGACTCGCGCGCTGGTGAGGACGGGAACCCCATCGGTATCACCGCAAGGCCTGCACGTGGCCAAGGGCGCACTTCTTCTTCAGGTGCCGTCCGCCTCCGACTCCAGCCTCGGCTCGGCTGCCACCATGGAGCAGGCGTGGCTCCGCGCCGACTCCTACGAGGTGACCAGCCGGGAGGGGAACCCCGGCCAAGCATCGGTGGAGATGTTCTTCTCCGGCCTGCGAGGCCAATCTCAAGGCCGGGGCAACCGAGGCCGCGGCTAACGTCGCCAAGGTGGAGGAAGCCAGCAAGGTAAGCTTCGACTGTTTTTGATCTGATTATTATCCTGGTAGCCCTCCGAGGCATGGGCCGGCTGCTTGGAGCCGGCACGGGTTTCGCCTGATCGACTAACTTTTTCTTTTTTCCTTAGGCTGTGGCGGATCGGCGCACCGCTCTGTACAACCGCGCCGTGACCCACTACCACAAGGCCAAGCTGGACCGGGCCGACTTGGCCCGCGAGATGGAAGCCGCCAAGGGTAAGCTCTATGCTTCTTTCGACTTGATGTCTTGTTTTCTTTCTAATCTTGGTTGGCTGACATTTCTTTACGGCCGTCTTGCGGTTGAAGCCGCCAAGGTCCCGCAGGCTGGAGTCGGATCTCGAGCCGCTCGCGACCGCTGCGCCGTGAGCGAGGAGGCGGGCCGATCCGCCGCCCGCAAGCTTAAGCCGGGCCGA
This sequence comes from Lolium rigidum, assembly GCF_022539505.1. NCBI lineage: Eukaryota > Viridiplantae > Streptophyta > Magnoliopsida > Poales > Poaceae > Lolium > Lolium rigidum. Next base: position 176,550,568 of record NC_061509.1, read on the forward strand.
CCAGGAGCTGACGCGGCTGCGCCTGCTGGAGCAGAACCACCTCACCGAGCTCAACTCCCTCAGGACGGCGGAGAAAGAGAAGGTGGATGATCTGAGCCGGCGGCTGACGGAGGTGGAGAAGCAGCGACTTGCGCTGCAGGAGGAGGTCACCGCCAAGTCTTCTGGACCGACGATTTTGGCGCGCTTGATCGCGGCCTGGCGGGTGAGTGCATCTTTATGTTCCTTTCCCTTTGCCGGCTTTCGGCCGTCAGCTGCCGGCTTAGGTTGGCAGCCGGCGGCGAAACTTGATTTTTCGATCTCCATCTTCGGGCTGAGGCGGTCGGTTCTTGTCGGCTGCCGCCGAGCTTTTTCTTTTGTACTTCGAAATCTCCATCTTCGGGCTGGGGGCGGTCGGTTCTTGCCGGCTGCCGCCGAGCTTACTTGGGACTTCGAAAATTTGCATTTTTCGGCTTATTTCGGCTTTGACGAGCTTCGACATGTTTCTTCTTCTTGCGGCGGCCTTCCGGAGACGCGAGGAGGCGGCTTTGACAGCCGTTGGCGTCGCGCGCGACTCCGAGGAGGCGGGAGACCGGCGAAGGCAGCTCGGAGTATTTCTCCATGGAGGACCACACAGCGTCCATGGGTGCCCGCATCGAGCCCATCACCAAGCTCGGTTGGGAGCTTCGGAAGGCGGGCGAAGAGCTGGTGCCCCTGTCGTGGCTCCGAAGAGGCGGCGCCGCAAGATATCTCCGGCCTCATCTCTGCGATGGAGCGGGCGCCGGACCGTTTCCTCGGCCGGAAGGAGTCGGCCACGCGCGCCGGTGCCGACATGGCGCCGTCCTTCGTCCTCTCCCGGTACAACGAGGTGGACTCGGGGCAGCTTGAGTTCCGGCGAGCCGGCGTGGAGGACAAACTCCCAGCCGATCTCAAGGCCGCCCGCCTTGCTCGAGCCAGCACCATCGCCGAGTTCGTCGACAAGACCCTCTTCGTCGCGGACCCGAACCCTCCTCCGTCCGGAGATTATATGGACGATGAGGAGGCGGAGGACGTGCCTGAGGACGACCGGCAGCCGGCTCCACCGATGCCCCTCCGGCTTAGATTTCCGCTTTTCGGTTGTTCTTTTGCCAAGACAATTTGTTAATCCCCGGGATGCCGGGTGCAGATGTATGAATATTATCGCCCTTTAATTATGTCGCACTTTAATGTGTTTGTTAATCATTTGTGTGCCGAGTTGCTTTCTTTCTACTCGTTCGCTTTTTCCCATCCGCCCCACTCTTTGGCTGTGCCCTTGCCGGTCGTACGTCCGACTTGCGATCCGTCGCCGGATCAAGAGCGGGCCGCTGGGTGAGGCCGACAGTATTTCAGTCGAACGAGCTGAATTCGGCAATCCGGCACTTTTATGAAAAGTTGCAAGTCAACTCGCTTTTACTCTTTCCCTTAGTCGTTTTTCGCGTGTCGGCTCCCTAGGCCTTACTCCCGCCAGCCGGACAGCCGGGTTGCGGTCTGTAGCTGGATCGGAAGCCGGTGCGTCGGAAACCGGATCACGTTACTGAGCCGACCGCGTGAGAGGGTTCAAGCCAATTGGCGAAACAAGGTAGAGTACGCGAAAAGCTTGTCGGAAACGGCGCTCTTGGCGCAAGCTTTTTCATAACTCACAAAAGGGATACAAGGGATACATACATTCCTGTTCTCATGTGTAAAATGGGCGGAGTAACCTGACATTCCAGGGACGTTTAGTCTCCTCGTCGGCCTTGTCCGGCTTGTTTTTCTTAGCCTCTTGGGCATCTATGAGATAGTAGGAATCATTGCCTACTGCCTTGCTCACGATGAAGGGACCCTCCCATGGGGATGCTAGTTTATGTCTGTCCAGCTGTCCGTTGGATCAGCCGGAGCACTAGGTCTCCTTCTCGGAATACTAAGGTCTTGACCTTCCGGCTGTGGTAGCGACGGAGGCTTTGCTGATATACGGTTGACTCGGACTCGGCCATCAGCCGGACCTCTTCAACCAGGTCGACTCCATCTTCGCGAGCTTCTTTGGCTTCGGCTTCGTGTAGAGCTTGATTCTTGGCGCGTCGTGCTCGATATCGGTCGGCGGGACGGCTTCGGCCCCGTATACGAGGAAGAAGGGTGTGAACCCGGCCGAGCGGTTTGGCGTCGTGCGCGAGCTCCATAGCACCTTGGGCAGCTCTTCAATCCAGCAGCCGGCTGAGCGCTCAAGCGGCTCCACCAGCCGGGGCCGGATGCCGGCTAGGATCAAGCCATTAGCCTTCTCCACTTGGCCGTTGGTCTCCGGGTGCGCCACGGACGATAGGTCCATCCGGATCCCCATCTCCCCGCAATAGCGTTTGAAGAGGCCTTCGGCGAAGTTGCTGCCATTGTCGGTGATGATGCTATGCGGGTAGCCATATCTCACGATTATTTCCTTGAGGAATGTGACGGGCTGTGGAGCCGTCCGGCTTCTTGATTGGCTTGGCTTCGATCCACTTAGTGAACTTGTCAATCATCACCAAGAGATGAGTCATGCCGCCTCGGGCTGTTTTGAATGGGCCCACCATATCCAAGCCCCATACGGCAAATGGCCAGGTAATGGGGATGGTCTTCAAGGCGGAAGCCGGCGTGTTCCTTTGCTTGGCGAAGCGTTGGCAGCCGTTACACTTCTTCACCGGTTCTTCGCGTCTCCGAGCGCGGTCGGCCGATAAAAACCGTGCCGGAAGGCTTTGGCCACTATGGCTCGGGAGGAGGCGTGGTGGCCGCACTCACCCCGATGGATTTCCCTTAGGAGTTCAATCCCTTCAGCCGGCTCGACGCACCGCCGGAGCACCCCACTTACGCTGCGTTTGTACGGCTCGCGGTTGATGATTGTATAGGCCTTGGCCCTTCTCTCAATCTGCCCGGCCCGGACTCTGTCATCGGGCGGCACACCGTCGGTGAGGTAGGAGAGGAATTCTTGTGCCCATGAAGGTACGCATCTTATCTCAAATACGCCGACCAACGGGGTCTCCCGCGTGGGAGCTTCCGGCTTCGGCCGCATGGTCGCCGGGTTCGGCTTGCTAGCCGGCGGGTTCGGCTTGCTAGCCCCGAGTGTGGCGATGAAGCCCCGGGTTGGACTGAGAAGTCCCCGGGTTCGGCATGGTAGCCGGCGGGTTCGGCTTGTTAGCCCCCGACTTGGGCGATGAAGCCCCGGGTTCGGCTGAGCAGCCCCGGGTCAGCCCGGCACGAATATTGAATCCGAATCCGGTGACGGTATGATGGACGGCTTCTTGATAACCGCCAAGGCGATGCCCGGCGGAATGGCTTGCCGGGTTGAGCCAATCTTGGACAAGGCGTCAGCCGCCTCGTTGTTTGCTCGTGGCACATGGTGGAACTCGCAGCCGTCGAAGAAGCCGGATAGCTGCTGGACATGGAAGCGGTATGAGGCCATGTTGGCGTCCTTCGCGTCCCAGTCGCCAGATGCTTGCTGTATAACCAAGTCGGAGTCGCCGAAGCAAAGTATGCGACGCACGCCAATCTCCTTGGCCGGCTTCAGCCCATGTATGAGCGCTTCATACTCCGCCACATTGTTGGATGCGGCGAAGTGGATCCGCGGGACGTAGTCCGGCCCGGTCTCCTTTGGGAGAGGTGATGACGATGCCGGCTCCCAAGCCGTTGCGCATCTTCGAGCCGTCGAAGTGCATCTTCCAATGTGTGGAATCCGGCACAGGCGGCATGTACTGCATCTCAGCCCAGTCGACGAAGAAGTCCGCGAGGATCTGCGACTTGATGGCTGTGCGTGGCTCGTAGAGGATGGTGTGGGCGGCTAGCTCCGGGGCCCATTTGGCAACTCGGCCGTTGGCATCCTTGCTGCCGATGATTTCCGCCAGAGGTGCTGTGGCAACCACCTGGATAGGATGTTCTTGGAAGTAATGCTTGAGCTTCTTGGCTGCCATGTAGACACCGTAGGTGACCTTCTGGTAGTGGGGGTAGTTTTGCTTCGATTGGGAGAGCACTTCGCTGAGGTAGTATACTGGGCGCTGGACCAGCTGCTCTGTTTTCGGCTTCTTTGCGCTCCACCACCAGGACAACGCTAACCACTCGGTTGGTGGCTGCGATGTACAATAGCATTGGCTCCATTGAACCCGGCGTTGCGAGGATTGGCGCGGTTGAGAGAACGCGCTTTAAGTCACGGAAGGCTTCATCCGCCTGCGGTGACCAGACGAACTTGTCAGCCTTCCTCATCAACTGATATAGGGGCAAGTGCCTTCTCCCCGGCCGGGCCGACGAAGCGGCTCAAGGAAGCCGGACGGCCGGCGAACTTCGGACATCCTTGAGGCACCTGCGGCAGCTCCATCTTCTCAATGGCACCGATCTTCTGCGGGTTGGCTTCGATTCCTCGCCGAGAGACGAGGTAGCCCAGGAGTTGGCCGGCCGGCACGCCGAACGTGCACTTGGCCGGGTTGAGCTTCATCCGGAATCTTCGCAGATTGGTGAAGGTTTCTCTCTGGTCATCAAGGAGGGTAGGCATCTCCTTGGTTTTTACAACGACATCATCCACATATGCGTGAACATTTCTGCCGATTTGATCCTGCAAACACTTTTGCATGCACCTTTGGTAGGTGGCGCCTGCATTTTTCAAGCCGAACGGCATAGTCGTGTAGCAGTAAGCCCCGTACGGGGTAATGAACGAAGTCTTTATTTGATCATCCGGATTCAAAGGAATCCGGTGGTAGCCTCGAATAGGCATCTAGAAAAGACAACAGTTCACAGCCGGCGATCGAGTCTATGACTTGATCTATGCGCGGCAGGGGGAAGGGGTCCTTTGGGCACGCCTTGTTCAGGCTGGTGTAGTCGATACACATGCGCCAGGAGCCGTTCTTCTTCAAGACCAGGACCGGGTTTGCCAACCAGTCCGGGTGCAGTACTTCCATGATGAAGCCGGCAGCTAGGAGCCGGGTGATTTCTTCACCGATGGCCTTCCTTCGTTCTTCGGCGAAGCGCCCGAGAGGCTGCTTCACCGGCTTGGCGTCGAGCCGGACGTGGAGGTGGTGCTCAGCCAACTCCCTCGGCACACCCGGCATGTCTCTTGGAGTCCATGCGAAGATGTCCCGATTCTCACGGAGGAAGCTCGGTGAGCTCGCTTTCCTATTTCTTGCTCAAGCCGGCACCGATGGTGACGTACTTGTCCGGCTGCGCCGGGTCCAGCAGGATCTTCTTGGTGTTGTCGGCCGGCTGGAAGTGAGTCGTCCCGGCCGGGTTGCCTGCAGCCGGCATGTCCGTCTGTGCGGCCTTGGCGAGGGCAACGGCGTCGTGGATGAGCTGCTTTTCGGTGGCGATGACCAACGTCTGGGCCATCTTGGAGCTCCGCGTGGCGCAGTCCATGGAGCGGCGATAGTCGCCGGCTATGGTGATGACCCCCTTTGGGCCAGGCAGCTTCATCTTTAGGTACCCATAGTGGGGCACCGCCATGAACTTGGTCAGGGCCGGCCTGCCCAGGAGCGCGTGGTAGGGACTCACGAGGTCCACCACCTCGAACTCGATTCTCTCGGTGCGGAAATGATCCGGCTTCCCGAACATCACCTCCAGCGTGATCCGGCCGATCGGCTGGCAGCAGTGGCCTGGCACGATGCCATGGAAGACGGTGGGGGTGGGGCGCAACTCGGCCTCCCGGATGCCCGGCTTGCGGGCGGTGTCGCGGTAGAGGATGTTGATGCTCGCTGCCGCCGTCGATGAGGACGCGCGAGAATCGCACGCTGCGCCGAGTCGTGCCGATGCCTGGGGTCGAGGACCATGGCGTAGCTGCCCGGCTTCGGCGGGACAGCCGGTGTGTCGCGGCGATCGAATGTGATGGCCTGCTCTGACCAGTTTAGGTACTGGGGGACCGGCGGTATGACCGCGTTGACCTCGAGGGAACGGCTCTGCTGGCTCGTCTTGTCCTCGGGCTCGGAGGTGAAGATGATGTAGGTAGCATCTTCGGGCAGATATCGGCCATGGTGCACTTGGTTAGCCTCGTGGTGCTCGAGGTTGGCGTTCTCTGCGCCGCCTTGGCCACCCGGCCCGCCGGCTGGAGGGGGCGGGGGTGGAGGGGGGAGGTTCGCCGCTTGTCGGCCCGCTTCATGAAGTGGCGGTCGCGGGTGGTGTGGTTGGAGGGGTTCTTGCCGCCGTGGTACTTGCACGGCGAGTCGAGCATCTGCTCGAAGGTGTACTTCGGCTTCCATTGCCGGTCTGTTTGCTTCTGGCGGCGGCTGCCGCCTGCCGCGTTGTCCGACACGGCCGCCACATGGGCGGAACCGTACCGGCGGTCCGGCTGGTCGCTGTGACGCTTGCCGCGGTAGTTGTCCCGCCGGCTGCCATGCGAGCCGCCCTCGGCCGGCTTGTGCTCAGCCGGCTTGTTGTTGTCTCGTCTTGCCGGGGCTGGTGAAGCGTCGGCCGGCGCCTTGCCGGCTTCCTCGGCCGGCGCGTACTTGTCGGCAATGGCCATCAAGGCGGCCATCGTCTTGGGCTCGCCGCGGCGTAGCTTGTGCCACGAGCATGGTGTTGGGCCGGCAGCCTCCCATGAAGAAGCCGATGGCTTGCATCTCGTGCACGCCCTCGCAAGAGTTGCGCATCTCGCACCGGCGCGTCGGTACGCGCGATCCGTCTCGTCCGGGCCCCGCTTGCACATCTCAAGCCGTTGAGGGCGACCCGGCCGGCGATAGGTGCCGGTGAAGTTGCCGATGAAGGCGGCCTCGAAGTCCAGCCAGCCGTTTATGCTGCCGGCTGGCAGGTTGTTGAGCCATGTGCGGGCGGAGCCGAGCAGCATGAGGGGGAGTAGCGCACAGCCCAGCCGCTTGTTGCCCCGAGAGATGCCGACCGCGGTGGAGTAGTCCAGCCAGCCAGTCCTCCGGCTTGGCGGTGCCGTCGTACTTGGGCGTGTCGCGGGGAAGCTGGAAGCCGTCGAGCACGGGCTCGTTGGCGATGCGGGGCCCGAAGCACTTGGGGCAAGCCGGCGCCTCCTCTTCCGCGATGCGGGATTCGATCAGCCGGTCGAGGCGGTCTCGCGCGTCGGCGGGCTCGATGCGCGGGCCCGGCCGGGAGTGGGCCGGGCTGGCGAGCGCCGCCGGCTTCGGAGCCGGCCGGTGAGGGCGTCGAGGCTCGGAGTCTTGCTCCCGGTTCCGCTGGTGGGGCCCGGCCGCGGCTGCCGCCGCCGCCCGGGCCGGTGGCTCGGCCGGCTCGGGGTTGCGCGCGTGGCGCGGGAGTCGCTGCGCCGGCTTGGCGCTGGGGAGGCGGATTCGGCCGTGTCCCTGGCATTTCCTGCGGCACCACGAGCGTGAGGAGCCCTAGGGTCTCGGGCGTACCTGGGGTCTTTCGACTGCCTGTTGGCAGCCTTCACCAAATCAGCCACCCGCGCGGTCTGGCGGCGTAACTCTTCGCCTTCGAGGCGGTGCAGCTCTTCTGCGGCGGCTTCGGCCGCGAGCATGTTCTTGTCGGGGGTGTTGTAGATGGGCAGCTCCATGGATGGAGCCGGCTCGTCCGCGCCGTGCCGCGGTCGATATCGGCGCCTAGGTCGCGGCCTCTGCGGCGGATCTCGCCGGCTCGGCCGGGGTTGTCGCCGCCCGGGGTGAGGCCGTGGGCGCGGTTGTACTCGCGGCCGGGTGATGTCCCACGGCGCTTAGCAGCAGCCAGCTCCTCGGTTCGCTTGAGGAGGAGCACGCGGTGCGCCTCCGGGTCCGCCTCGACGGCGGCGGCGTCGGTGCCGGCGCCGGTGGTGAGCGGGGTGCTCGGCTTGCCCGGACTTGCTCCAGCCGGGACGGTGGTGGTGGCGCCTTTGGGCCCGAGCCGGAGGCGTTGGGGTCGACGTTGCGCTCCGAGGTTGGGGCCGCGGGTGCGCGGGTTCTTGGAGGGAGCTCCTCGCCGGCCATCATGACTTGCACGACGGCGGGGCCGACGGGAGTCGCCGCCGCCGGCTCGCGGAGGAGGGCCGGCGCAGCGCAGCGACCTCGCCGCGGGTAGCGCGGCGGTGCGACGGTGGCGACGTAGACGTCGTGGCCGCCGAAGGAGATGACGCTGCCGCCGGCTGGGAAGGGCCGGTCGGCGAAGCAGCCAGCGTTGTCGCCGACGCGAGTCGAGGAGCCGAATCTCCGGATCAAGCCCGAAGCGACTCGCTCGCCGGTGGTGATGGTGAGGCCCGTCCGGATGAAGACACCGGCCGAGGATGCTGAAGGCCCCACGGTGGGCGCCAAATGTCGTGGTATCGTCACGGCATATGCCATAGGGTGGCTAATCGAAGGGGCTCCCGAGAGATCTCACGGCGGTATCCGGAAGCGGGTATGGGCACGAGCGACACGGCGACGTACCCAGGTTCGAGGCCCTCCGGTGGAGGTAAAACCTCTACTCCTCGCTATGAGTGTATATGGTAATCACACGGTACAATGGTGCTCCTAGAGCCGTGTCCGGCTGGCCCCGAGAGGCTAAGGGAGACGAAGGTCTCTCTCACGGGCAGCGCCGTAGGTAGGTGACAGCAATAAGTGATCGATCCCCCCGCACGAGAGGGGGTAGTGCGGCTTATATAGGCACCGGCACTTTACATATAAGACCCTATAGTCTACTAGCCGGCTTGGCCGGCTCGGCTCCGCTCCTTCCCGAGGCGGTGACGTCGGGAGCCGTTGAGGCGTCATGGCCTGTCCCATCCGGCTGCCTTGGTCGGCGGTATGGAGAGGAAGTGTCCCCGTCGCCGTCGACCACCGTAGCCTCGTACGGCGCGTCGTAAGCCATGATGGCCTGTCCGGCGCGTGGCACTATTGCTCCACAGTGCCCCGCGCTTACGGAAGATGAAGTCGGCGTGGACTTTGGGAACCCGGATCACCAACCCGGTTCCTTCCAAGTGCAAGACTCGCCAGCCTCGAGTCGGTCCGAGGTACGGACCCCCGGTCGGATATGGCTTGTAGAAGCCGGCCCAGCCTACGGCGTTGGCGGCCGTAGCCGAGCCGACTAGGACCTAGAGCCAGCCGGCCTCGGACCAGCCGGCCACGGCGCCAGCCGGCTGCTCCTCAGCCGGCCTTTGCCGCGAGCCGGCCAGTGGCCAGCCGGCTGCTCCGCGTCCATTGCCCTACCCGGGGTCTTCCCCCCGACACATATAACAATTTAACGAAGGAGAAACTTCGCCATGAATACTATGAGTAGAACCTAAGGACATATTTGTCCATATGCAACAGCGGAGCGTGTCTCTCTCCCATAAAGTGAATGCTAGGATCCATTTTATTCAAACAAAACAAAAAACAAAACAAACCGACGCTCCAAGCAAAGTGCATAAGATGTGGCCGAATAAAAATATAGTTTCGGGGAGGAACCCGATAATGTTGTCGATGAAGAAGGGGATGCCTTGGGCATCCCCAAGCTTAGACGCTTGAGTCTTCTTGATATATGCAGGGGTGAACCACCGGGGCATCCCCAAGCTTAGAGCTTTCACTCTCCTTGATCATATTGCATCATACTCCTCTCTTGATCCTTGAAAACTTCCTCCACACCAAACTCGAAACAACTCATTAGAGGGTTAGTGCATAATAAAAATTCACATGTTCAGAGGTGACACAATCATTCTTAACACTTCTGGACATTGCATAAAGCTACTTGGACATTAATGGATCAAAGAAATTCATCCAACATAGCAAAAGAGGCAATGCGAAATAAAAGACAGAATCTGTCAAAACAGAACAGTCCGTAAAGATGGATTTTATTAGGCCACCAGACTTGCTCAAACGAAAATGCTCAAATTGAATGAAAGTTGCGTACATATCTTAGGATCACTCACGTAAATTGGCATAATTTTCTGAGTTACCTACAGAGAATTAGACCCAGATTCGTGACAGCAAAGAAATCTGTTTCTGCGCAGTAATCCAAATCTAGTACTTACTTTTCTATCAAAGACTTTACTTGGCACAACAAAACATAAAAATAAGATAAGGAGAGGTTGCTACAGTAGTAAACAACTTCCAAGACACAAAATAAAAACAAAGTACTGTAGGTAAAAACATGGGTTGTCTCCCATAAGCGCTTTTCTTTAACGCCTTTCAGCTAGGCGCGAAAGTGTGTATCAAGTAACATCGAGAGATGAAGCATCAACATCATAATTTGTTCTAATAATAGAATCATAAGGTACCTTCATTCTCTTTCTAGGGAAGTGTTCCATACCTTTCTTGAGAGGAAATTGATATTTAATATTACCTTCCTTCATATCAATAGTAGCACCAACGGTTCGAAGAAAAGGTCTTCCCAATATAATGGGGCAAGATGCATTGCATTCAATATCCAAGACAACAAAATCAACGGGGACAAGGTTATTGTTAAACATAATATGAACATTATCAACTTTCCCCAAAGGTTTCTTTTTAGCATTATCAGCGAGATTAACATCCAAATAACAATTCTTCAATGGTGGCAAGTCAAGCATATCATAGACTTTTTTAGCCATAACAGAAATACTTGCACCAAGATCACATAATGCATTACAATCAAAATTTTTGACTCTCATTTTAATGATGGGCTCCCAACCATCCTCTAGCTTTCTAGGAATAGAAGTTTCAAGTTTTAGTTTCTCTTCTCTAGCTTTTATGAGAGCATTTGTAATATGTTTTGTGAAAGCCAAATTTATAGCGCTAGCATTGGGACTCTTAGCAAGTTTTTGCAAGAACTTTATAACTTCAGAGATATGGCAATCATCAAAATCTAAATCATTACAATCTAAAGCAATGGGATTATCATCCCCAAGGTTGGAAAAAATTTCAGCGGTTTATCACAAGCAGTTTCAGCGGTTTTAGCAGTTTCGAGTAATTTTGCGCGCTTTGCACTAGGAGTAGAAGCATTGCCAACACCAATTATTTTATCATGGATAGTAGGAGGTGCAGCAACATATGAATCATTAGCATTGCTAGTGGTGGTAATAGTCCAAACTTTAGCTACATTTTCCTTTTTAGCTAGTTTTTCATTTTCTTCTCTATCCCACCTAGCACGCAGTTCAGCCATTAATCTTATATTCTCATTAATTCTAACTTGGATGGCATTTGCTGTAGTAACAATTTTATCATCTAAATCCTCAGGTTTAGCAGCCATTTTATTAATTAAAGAAGATTGTGATGCAGACATGTATGAGATTCGGTTTTCGGCATCAGCAAGTTTAGTTTGCAACCCCGAGATCTCCCTATTCAGATTTTCAAGTTGATTCCCTATATTCTTCAACAAGGTAGATTGCTCATTCATTGTTTTAGTAAACAATTTATTTTGCTCATATTGTGATTGCATGAAGCTCTTAGTGGATCTTTCAATTTCCAACATCTTCTCTTCATTAGGTGAAACATATCTACCATGAGAATTACCATTAGCGAGGATATGGCCTAGAATCATTATAATTGTTATTTTTAATGAAATTCACATCAACATATTCTTTTTGAGCAACCAATGACGCTAACGGAAAATTATTATAATTAACATTAGGCCTACCATTTGCAAGCATAGACATAATAGCATCAATCTTATCACTCAAGGAAGAGGTTTCTTCGACAGAATTTACCTTCTTACCTTGTGGAGCTCTTTCCGTGTGCCATTCAGAGTAATTAACCATCATATTATCAAGGAGCTTTGTTGCTTCACCAAGAGTGATGGACATAAAGGTACCTCCAGCAGCTGAATCCAATAAATTCCGCGAAGAAAAATTTAGTCCTGCATAGAAGGTTTGGATGATCATCCAAGTAGTCGATCCATGGGTTGGGCAATTTTTAACCAGAGATTTCATTCTTTCCCAAGCTTGAGCAACATGTTCAGTATCTAATTGTTTAAAATTCATTATGCTACTCCTCAAAGATATAATTTTAGCAGGGGGATAATATCTACCAATAAAAGCATCCTTGCATTTAGTCCAGGAATCAATACTATTCTTAGGCAGAGATAGCAACCAATCTTTAGCTCTTCCTCTTAATGAGAAAGGGAACAATTTTAATTTTATAATGTCACCATCTACATCTTTATATTTTTGCATTTCACATAGTTCAACAAAATTATTGAGATGGGCAGCAGCATCATCGAACTAACACCAGAAAATTGCTCTCGCATAACAAGATTAAGTAAAGCAGGTTTAATTTCAAAGAATTCTGCTGTAGTAGCAGGTGGAGCAATAGGTGTGCATAATAAATCATTATTATTTGTGCTAGTGAAGTCACACAACTTAGTATTTTCAGGGTTGGCCATTTTAGCAATAGTAAATAAAGCAAACTAGATAAAGTAAATGCAAGTAGACTAATTTTTTTGTGTTTTCAATATAGCAAACAAGATAGTAAATAAAGTAAAGCTAGCAACTAATTTTTTTGTGTTTTGATATAAGTGCAGCAAACAAAGTAGTAAATAAAGCAAGACAAAAACAAAGTAAAGAGATTGAGAAGTGGAGACTCCCCTCGCAGCGTGTCTTGATCTCCCCGGCAACGGCGCCAGAAAAAGAGCTTGATGGCGTGTATTTCACACGTTCGTTGGGCAACCCCAAGAGGAAGGTATGATGCGCACAGCAGCAAGTTTTCCCTCGAGAAAGAAACCAAGGTTTATCGAACCAGGAGGAGCCAAGAAGCACGTTGAAGGTTGATGGCGGCGGGATGTAGTGCGGCGCAACACCGGAGATTCCGGCGCCAACGTGGAACCTGCACAACACAACCAAAGTACTTTGCCCCAACGAAACAGATGAGGTTGTCAATCTCACCGGCTTGCTGTAACAAAGGATTAACCGTATTGTGTGGAAGATGATTGTTTGCAAGAAAACGAGTAAAGAACAAGTATTGCAGCAGATTTGTATTTCGAGTATTAAAGAATGGACCGGGGTCCACAGTTCACTAGAGGTGTCTCTCCCATAAGATAAAAGCATGTTGGGTGAACAAATTACAGTCGGGCAATTGACAAATAGAGAGAGCATAACAATGCACATACATGACATGATAAGTATAGTGAGATTTAATTGGGCATTACGACAAAGTACATAGACCGCCATCCAACTGCATCTATGCCTAAAAAGTCCACCTTCGAGGTTATCGTCCGAACCCCTCCGGTATTAAGTTGCAAAGCAACGGACAATTGCATTAAGTATGGTGCGTAATGTAATCAATAACTACATCCTCGAACATAGCATCAATGTTTTATCCCTAGTGGCAACAGCACAACACAACCTTAGAACTTTACGTCACTCGTCCCAGGTGTCAATGCAGGCATGAACCCACTATCGAGCATAAGTACTCCCTCTTGGAGTTAAAAGTAAAAACTTGGCCAGAGCCTCTACTAGAAACGGAGAGCATGCAAGATCATAAACAACACATGTATAATAACTTGATAATTAACATGACATAGTATTCTCTATCCATCGGATCCCGACAAACACAACATATAGAATTACAGATAGATGATCTTAATCATGTTAGGCAGCTCACAAGATCTAACAATGATAGCACAATGGGGAGAAGACAACCATCTAGCTACTGCTATGGACCCATAGTCCAGGGGTAGACTACTCACTCATCACTCCGGAGGCGACCATGGCGGTGTAGAGTCCTCCGGGAGATGATTCCCCTCTCCGGCAGGGTGCCGGAGGCGATCTCCTGGATCCCCCGAGATGGGATCGGCGGCGACGGCGTCTCGGTAAGGTTTTCCGTATCGTGGCTCTCGGTGCGGGGGTTTCGTCACGGAGGCTATTTGTAGGCGGAAGGGTACGTCAAGAGGCGGCACGGGGCCCCACACCACGGGGCCACGCGGCCAGGGGGGCCGCGCCGCCCTATGGTGTGGCCCCTCCGTGGCCCCTCTTCGTCTCTCCTTCGGACTTACGGAAGCTTCGTGAGAAAATAGGCCCCCGGGCTTTAATTTCGTCCAATTCCGAGAATATTTCGTTACTAGGATTTACGAAACCAAAAACAGCGAGAAAACGAGCAATCGGCACTTCGGCATCTTGTTAATAGGTTAGTTCCAGAAAATGCACGAATATGACATAAAGTGTGCATAAAACATGTAGGTATCATCAATAATATGGCATAGAACATAAGAAATTATCGATACGTCGGAGACGTATCAGGCTTGGTCGGCTGGGGTGGCCCCTTTTCCCATCTAGGGTTAGGGGTCGGCGGCCAAGTGGGGGGAAGAGGGAAATCTTCCTCCCCCCCCCCAAGTTGATCCCCCTAGGGTTTTGGGGAAACCCTAGGGATTTGGCTGGCTGGGCCTTGGGGGGCATGTGCCCCTGGCCCATTAGGCTAGGGAGCATCCCCTCGGCCCATGCTAGGCCTCCTAGGGTCGTGGGCCCACTGGTGGGACCCCGGAACCTTCTAGAACCTTCCCGGTCTTCCACCGGAAAAATCCCGAACTTTTCCGAAACCTAGAAATCAACTTCCCTTATATGAATCTTATTCTCCGGACTATTCCGGACCTCCTCATGATGTCCTGGATCCTATCCGAGACTCCGAACAAACTTCGCCTCCATACCATATTCCAAATCTACTTATGTGACATCGAACCTTAAGCGCGTCACCCTACGGTTCGCGAACTATGCAGACATGGTCGAGACTCCTCTCCGAGCAGTAACCAATAGCGGGATCTGGAGATCCATAATGGCTCCCACATATTCAACGATAACTTAGTGATCGATTGAACCATTTACATATGATGCCGATTCCCTTTATCACGCGATACTTTACTTGTCCGAGGTTCGATCATCGGTATCTCCATACCTTGTTCAACCACGTTACCGACAAGTACTCTTTACTCGTACCGTAGTATGTCATCTCTTGTGATCCAATCACATGCTTGCAAGCTAATCAGACGACATTCCACCGAGAGGGCCCAGAGTGTATCTATCCGGCATCAGGATGGACAAATCCCACTATTGATCCATATGCCTCAACTCACACTTTCCGAATACTTAATCCCATCTTTATAACAACCCATTTACGCAATGGCGTTTGATGTAATCAAAATACCCTTCCGGTGTAAGTGATTTACATGATCTCATGGTCGAAGGACTTAGACAACTATGTATCGAAAGCTTATAGCAAATTGAACTTAATGACTTGATCTTATGCTACGCTCATTTGGGTGTGTGTCCATTATATCATTCAACTAATGACATAACCTTGTTATTAATAACATCCAATGTTCATGATCACGAAACCATGATCATCCATTAATCAACAAGCTAGTTATACAAGAGGCTTACTAGGGACTCCTTGTTGTTTACATAACACACATGTATCAATGTTTCGGTTAATACAATTATAGCATGGTATGCAAACATTTACCATAAACATAAAGATATTATAATAACCACTTTATTATTGCCTCTTGGGCATATCTCCAACAATACATAATTCCAGATTGGATTCCAACTTGCGCGAAGTGTCTGCCTTGCTCTGTTGCTTCACTTCTGATGCAACAAGTGTGCAGAGATGGTTGATTTCGACTTCTTCGCATTTTTTAGCCAGCAATTCCGCAGCATTCTACATGTTATCTTTTGGAGTTGTGAGCGGCTGCTGGTCAGTGGGGGTTGCAAAGTTGATCTTGCGAGGGGTCACAGCCTCCCGCCGGATCCTATCTGCTTCCTTGTGGGCATCGCCCATCATGGACTCCCAGTGCTCACGGAGTTTCTTAGATTTCTGTAAGGAGTATACAGCTTCGCGTTGTCTTTGGAGGAAGTTCTGCATCACCTTTTCTGCTTCTGATCTTTCCTCCAACATTTCCATTGCGGTGTTAGCAATTCTTCTGGCGGTGCCTAGCATCTCCATCCTTGCAGCTTCTAGAGCTTCCGGATCTACGGCATCGTCAGGAGTTATTGGCTTGTTGAGGATTTCCGCGTGCGCGATGGCACCTAAGCCTGCTTGCTCGACGAGCTCCTCTGCGGACAGATGCTCCTCGGATTCCTGCACGATGCGGAATCGCACCCGTTGCGGAGTCTCGTAGTCGGAGGGACCTGCCTCCATGGGGTCGGAAGGGGTTGTCTCGTCGCCGGTTCCTTGCTCCAGCCCAGTTATGGTTGCGAAAACCTCCTTATGCAGGGCGGGTTCCACCTCAGCTTGTTCCTCATCTTCCAAATCCTTCATGGCGCGGTTGTACTCTTCTGTATCCATAGTGGAAGCGTCGCCAGAAATTGGGCTTAGGTTGCCAAGGATCGATTCTTCTTTTTCTCCGGCATCCTTTTGCTGATCCGGGGCGTCGGTGTCTCCGACAACCTCTTGTTGTTCCGGAGCGTCGCTGGTTCCGGCAGCCGCATCCTGCATGGGTCCAACTCCGTCCTGAGGAGGGGCGGTTACTGCGGTATGTGCGAGGAAGTGCACGAAGTGACACCTTTGCTTCTCTAACACCTGGGAGACCCAGGCGGATCTGCATTGGTCTTCCACCGTTGTTTCCTGCTCAGGGGCGGATAGGGTGGGTTTTGAATTTTCCAGATCTAAGGTGGAATCTTCCTTAGGAAGTTCCTGCATCTCAGATCGGATCTTCGCGACTGCGTCCTGCTCAGCGGCGGTCGCGTCAGCGTCACTTACCAGAGCATTCCCGTCGGAATCGACGGTCTTGCCGATGAAGATGTGTATCCCGCCAATCGGGATGATGGAGAGCTTGACGGGGTTTGTCCTAGCCGGAATCCAGCACTCGTCCTAAGGGACGATCGGAAGGTTTCCGGCGTACAAGACGCGCCCCACGGTGATGGTGTCGCCGATGCCTCCGAAGGTAGAACCCTCCCGGTTCCGGCCTCCAGACGCCGCTGGCCCCACGGTGGGCGCCAACTGTCGTTGCCTAATCGACGCTACCTCGGAGGAGGGATCCTCACGAGGGGGAGAAGAAGTAGGGGCCATAGGGCAGAGAGTCCTCGGGGCGGTGGTACGCGATTTACCCAGTTTCGGAACACCTGCACGACGACAGGGCCTACTACTGCTTGTCTGGAATTATATGGGCGCTTTCGTGTTGTTACAATGAGTTGTGGTTGTACCTCTAGGGCTCCCAGGATCCGACTGATAAAGGCGCACGGATCTAGGGTTTACACGGAGAGTCCTAGCCGGAATACAAGTTACCTAACTACGGTATGTTATCTTGTCGTGTACTTCAAGGATCCGCCTTCCCTTACATGTCGTACAGGATCCGGTTACCCCTAATGGGCCAGGCCGGATCTGACTTCCAGAGTTGGTCGGTGGATCCGACTCCTTGTTCCTGGGTTGGACTTCGCCCATCTTGATCTACAGCAACTGGGCCGCCCGATGGGCCCCATGCCACCATCACCGTCTATGGGCCACCCGGGCTTGCCGGATCTAGGCACTGTCGATGGTACACCCATGAAGTATACCCACAACACCAACCCTACCTGTTGCAACGCCGCAGTACTCGCCGTTGGCTCGGTTCTCGCCGCGCGGGAGAGCAGGATCGTACTCGGGGTTGGCTCCGGCGCGTACCTGCCGGCTATTTTGGGGCCAAATGTTGCCGGTTGCGCCGCCCTTCCGCGCCGCCCACGACCTGTTCGGTCAATTGCGTCGGTAGGTTTCTTCTCCTGTTTTCGGCGCTATTGTGCGCGGCCATTGATCGACAGTTTGTACCCACGCAGATGGACATGTGGCATATGCTGCAGAAGTTTCGCGCGGAGGTCGTTGACTCCTCTTCCGAAGAGGAATCCGATCAGTCGACGCAAACATTGGCAACTACTGCCGGCCTCCATGATCCACGAGTTCACTTCAAATGAGGGGCCGGTGCACCGGGGCTTTGTCAAGGGACACCCAATAAACCTGCCGCGCAACAGAGTGGAAGGGAAGCTCCGGCTCCACAAGGACTACTTCCACCTCACCGATCCGGTGTTCAAGGAAAAAATGTTCCGGCGCCGGTACAGGATGTCAAGGGAGTTGTTCTTGGTCATTCTCCAGGGCGTCAGAAACTACGACCCCTACTTCCAATGCAGGCCTGATGCAACAGGTGCGCTAGGCTTCACCTCCTACCAAAATTGCTCCACGGCTATTTGCATGCTCTCATATGGAATGGTTGCTGATATATTCGATGAGTATCTTCAAATGGGTGAGAGCACCTGCCTTGAGGCCATGTACAGCTTTTGCCAAGCCGTGATTGCCGTGTTCGGACAGTATTACTTTACGGAGTCAATTGTTGAGGATACAAGGCGGCTCCTGTCTATCAACGAGTCTAGAGGGTTGATACGTCTCCGACGTATCAATAATTTCTTATGTTCCATGCCACATTATTGATGATATCTACATGTTATATGCACATTTTATGTCATATTTATGCGTTTTCTGGAACTAACCTATTGACGAGATGCCGAAAGGCCGATTCGTTTTCTCGCTGTTTTTGGTTTCAGAAATCCTAGTAACGAAATATTCTCGGAATTGGACGAAATCAACGCCCAAGTTCCTATTTTGCCCGGAAGCATCCAGAACACACGAGAACCGCCAGAGAGGGGGCACAGGCCCACCAAACCCTAGGCCGGCGCGGCCAAGGGGGGGCCCGCGCCTGTAGGATAACGTTGCATAGAAAACAAAAAATTTCCTACCGCGAACACGCAATCCAAGCCAAGATGCAATCTAGAAGATGGTAGCAACGAGGGGGTATCGAGTCTCACCCTTGAAGAGATTCCAAAGCCTACAAGATGAGGCTTTTGTTGCTGTGGTAGACGTTCACTTGCCGCTTGCAAAAGCGCGTAGAAGATCTTGATCACGATCGCTTCCGGCGCCACGAACGGGCAGCACCTCCGTACTCGGTCACACGTTCGGTTGTTGATGAAGACGACGTCCACCTCCCCGTTCCAGCGGGCAGCGAAGTAATAGCTCCTCTTGAATTCGACGAGCACGACGGCGTGGTGTCGGTGGTGGTGGAGAAATCCGGCGGAGCTTCGCTTAAGCGTGCGGGATGTGGTGGAGGAGAGAGACCGCTAGGGTTTGGGGAGAGAGGGGGGTTGGGCGCCGGCCCTCTAAGGGGTGCGGCCAAGGCTGAGGCTTCAAGTGGTCAGCCCCCTCTCCTATGCCCCTCATTATATAGGTGGAAGCACCAAGAGTTCTAGTCCAAGTCTTCGAATAAGACCCCAACACTAAAACCTCCCATATGTGGGAAACCTACTCAAGGAGGGAGTCCTACCCAAGGTGGGACTCCCACCTTTCCTTGAGGTGGGTTGGCCGGCCACCCTAGGGAGTCCACCTTGGACTCCTCCCCTTTAGGGTTGGCTGGTCATGCAAGGTGGAGTCCCTCCGGGACTCTACTTTCCATGGTGATTTCTTCCGGACTTTTCTAGAACCTTCTAGAACCTGCCATAAATGCACCGGATCATTTCCAAACTTGGAATATGACTTCCTATATATGAATCTTATTCTCCGGACCATTCCGGAACTCCTCGTGATGTCCGGGATCTCATCCGGGACTCCGAACAAATATTCGAACTCCATTCCATATTCAAGTTCTACCATTTCAACATCCAACTTTAAGTGTGTCACCCTACGGTTCGTGAACTATGCGGACATGGTTGAGTACTCACTCCGACCAATAACCAATAGCGGGATCTGGAGATCCATAATGGCTCCCACATATTCAACGATGACTTTAGTGATCGAATGAACCATTCACATACGATACCAATTCCCTTTGTCATGCGATATTTTACTTGTCCGAGGTTTGATCTTCGGTATCACTCTATACCTTGTTCAACCTCGTCTCCGACAAGTACTCTTTACTCGTACCGTGGTATGTGGTCTCTTATGAACTTATTCATATGCTTGCAAGACATTAGACGATATTCCACCGAGAGGGCCCGGAGTATATCTATCCGTCATCGGGATGGACAAATCCCACTGTTGATCCATATGCCTCAACTCATACTTTCCGGATACTTAATCCCACCTTTATAACCACCCATTTACGCAGTGGCGTTTGATGTAATCAAAGTACCTTTCCGGTATAAGTGATTTACATGATCTCATGGTCATAAGGACTAGGTAACTATGTATCGAAAGCTTATAGCAAATAACTTAATGACGAGATCTTATGCTACGCTTAATTGGGTGTGTCCATTACATCATTCATACAATGATATAACCTTGTTATTAATAACATCCAATGTTCATGATTATGAAACTAATCATCCATTAATCAACAAGCTAGTTAAGAGGCATACTAGGGACTCTTTGTTTGTCTACATATCACACATGTACTAATGTTTCGGTTAATACAATTATAGCATGATATATAAACATTTATCATAAACATAAAGATATAAATAATAACCACTTTATTATTGCCTCTAGGGCATATCTCCTTCGATCTCCCACTTGCACTAGAGTCAATAATCTAGTTTACATTTGTAAAGATATAACACCTTGGCCTTATGGTGCTTTATCATGTATTGCTCACGGGAGAAGTTTTAAGTCATCGGATCTGACACGCTCAGAAACGTATGTATTTTGTAATTCATTTGCGTCTCAACGCATCACTCATTTCCAAATGAGTCGGCATTAAATATGTTTGGTCTTTTGGTAGAACCTTAATTCCGCGGTCTGAAATATGTCACTAATATTGTCACACAAAATATAGCTTCAAAGTTCTGACTCTGTCGGAAATACACCAAGTTCTCAAAGAACCTCTTGACTTAACATCCTTTGTCATTGTCAAAACAATGACATACTCTGCCTTCTTTTGTAGAATCCGTCACAATATTTAGAACTCTTCTAAATCTAGCATAGACAACTTCTAGCTCATTGTGCTACCTTTTAAACAACACTTAATCTAATATGAGATTGAAATTATATTTTATATGTGACAAAACCAATATCGGTGTAACACCTTACAGTGATTTGTTTGTCATTTCTTAATACAAAAAAATATATATATATATCCTTAGTTCTTCTAAAGTACTCAAGGATATTCTTACTGTCGTCCAATGATCATCATATGAATCATTCTGGTATATGCTCATAACACTTTATAGCACATGATATCCGATTGTGTACATATTATTCGTGATCTATAATCACTCATGTGTTTTTACTCATTGAGTGTCGGATACACTCAAGTCTTGTTAAAACTTCACATGACAAGAATATTTTCTTAATATTTCTATATTGAACTATTTTCAATATCCATTCTATGTACTTTGACTTAAACTTATTTTGTGTTTCAATCTATCTTCATAGATCTTGACACTAGATATGTTTCAGTCCATATCCTTTCATTGAAATTAATTTCTCAATGAAACCTTTTAATCAAGTACTCCCTCCGACCCGGATTATTGGGCGCGTCGTTACTTTTACAAAATGCCCCTTGTATTTTTTCCGACAAACAGCCGAGTTCGGCGTCGTCTCCCCCGCGCGCCGCTCCCCCGCCGCTCCCCCGTCTTCCAAGCTCTTCTCGCCCGCGCCGCCTGCCCCGCCCTCCTCTCGCCGGCCGCCTCGCCGCCAAGGATCCTCCTCGACTCTCCGCGTTTCTTCCCCCGTCTTCCACCAATTGGAATCTAACGAGGAGGGAGATCAAAGATGAAGGGGATCCCTTTCCCCCCAAGCTCATCACTTTGCCGGCTCCGGGGAGAATGGGGCTGGACGTCGGGGAGATCGGGATGCCCCTGGACCTGGGCCTCGACCTCAAGCTCTTTGTCGCAAAGACCGCCGGCCGCCTCGCCGCCAAGGACCCGCCCGCCGTCGACGCCTGCATCCGCGGCCTCGAGGAGGAGCGCCGCAAGATCGAGGTCTTCCAGCGCGAGCTCCCCCTCTGCGCCCGTCAACGCCAACTCCGACCGCCACCTATATAAACACCAGCGAGGTCAGGAGTTAATCTTTCACCATCACGCTTCCCCGCACTGCTTGTTCTGCTCACTGCTCACCGATCAGAAACCTCCTTCCAATTTCCAGCCACGCAACCAAGTCGATAGAGATCTTCTTCTTGTTTTGGTTTGTCCGGAGTTCTGTGTTCGTCGATTCAGGCCTTCTGCAATTCTGTGTCGGTCCGGCGATGTCGCATGATTTGCAAAACGATTTGGAGGTGGTCGGCGCCGGCGACGATTTGGAGGTATAACGCCATAATCCTCTCTTTGCTTCACTGCTAAGTGCTGAGACGAGTAAGGTTGATACCTGTGAAGCGAAATCTCACATGATACCTGTGTTCCCAGGCTGACGATAAATGAGCGGCAGGCAACTGTGTGCACCATCGATCAATGGCTTGTTTCTCATTTGTCTTTTGAGCAACTTATCTGATTCTAGTAGTCCCTCCCACCAAGTAATTACCATCTGGAGTAGACATTATATTATCTATCTAGTACGGAGTACCAGACTCTGAGTATGTTTATTTGAGTGAGCATGCTTGTTTATCAGGTTGGTAAGTCATGCTTATTTACTCATGTAGTGGCTACAACTGCTGTTTTTGCCTTTGGCCTGTATCAAATGCCCTGCTTGTGTGCCAAATGATTAACATGATTTACATTGCATAATGTTCAAACAATTACAGCAAACATAATTATATACGCCACCTTGTTTCAGCCATCTTTCACCTTGTTCAATGTACTAAACAAGCTCTTACAGTACTACATGCTAGCTATTTTAGGAGGACTAGCTTATCCTTAGCCGAGCTTATCCTTGGTCGACCAATTATATACTCCATGCTTCTACTTTATACTTTACAGCCAACACAATTACAACCATCTTTCACCTTTACATTTTTTTTGCAATATACCATGCTTGTACTTTACATTTGTTTGCGCCCTCCTTATCCGAGCTTCTCCTGTATTGAAGCTTGGAATTCGCCTATTTTTGTTTCCCGGATGAGGTTAATTGTCCGTGTCTCGACTCGACGCCATTGACGGATAAGGCTTGATGGGTCATTCAACCATGTCTCATATGTGTTTCCTGGGATAATTATGTGATCATCGACAATTACTTGGGGGAATTTTCTCTTTGATGCTTTGGCTGGTTGTTTTCCTTTGATCTTCTTCTCCTCTTGCTCCTCTTGTTGCTCATAGTTGGCTATCAGCTCCAAGGTTTTTTGATAGAGTTCGTCGTCAACTTCTAGTGTATCAGACAACTTTCCCTCCTTTTTGAGTTTGTCCTTGCCCATGTGGGGTGGCTTGTATTTGTTTCCACCTTCGTCTTTCATAACCTCCAGCAAGACAGTTTGCAAGGTTATAAATACTGTTCTTGTTTTGAATAGTGCGCACAGGATCTTCTTCTTCTGGAAGGAGGTAGTACGTTCGATTTCTTTTGGTCATATCAAACCATTTTTCGTCTATGTGAATTATGTTCTCCATCTTTTTGAACAAAGGCATTGCATTTGTTGTTGTTGTTGTTTCATCAACCATTGAAATGCAGAACTTGAGCCGTTTGATCTTGTTTTCCACAGATTGAAATGGCTTGAGGCTGCTGGTGTGGCGCCTTAACTCGCCCCATGTTAACCGTCTTTGTAGTGTAGAATAAGGGATATCAAGGGACCTTGCCAGCGCTCTCAATGTACCCCTTTTGTTGAGTGCAACCTGAGGCACCCTTTCAGAGAGATTAAGCGCTTTCCTCTTTCGACCACATCTGCCCTTTCGCTTGTTTGAAAAATCAGGTTCTTCATTTTCTGCCTCTTGACCGAGTGCCTTCTTCCATGCCTTTTCGACGGTTCTAAGACTTGTTTTCAAAAGTTTAGCCACAAGTTCTTTATCAGCCTTCTCAATTGGTTTATAGTTGCTGAGAGCTTTCAACGCAATATATGCTGCGAATTTATGACTCTCTGGTACATCTGTACGGCGCCTCTGCGGAACTTGTTCTTCTTCTTCCTCGGGAAATATGTCTGGGTGCACAACATGTTCTTCCTCTTCCTCTTCCTCATTTTCTTGTTCTTCGGGAATATGGTCTGGGAGCAAAACATGTTCTTCTTCTTCTTGTAGTGTGATGTTGAGATCTAGCTACAGTCCTCTATCCTCCTCCTCTTCTAGTCTGACATTGAGATCCAGGCCCATCTCTGTATCCTGCATCAATGAGCAACATGTTTTAGAAGGTTTATTCCTTGCATTTCCATTTGCATACTCCAGTTGGCAAAATATGGAAAATTGAGTTGGCAATGAAATTGTTTTTAGCTTAACTGACTAGCATATGGAAAATTCTGCCAATGTCCAGTTGTTCAGAGCTTTAGTCCTTTTGTGCTGTCTTGCTAATACTGTCAATGGCTGTCAAAAATTGTTCATCCAGCTTAGCTGTTTAAGGGGATGATTTTTCATGTCGACTCTCAATATGCTCAAACAGTTTTGCATAACCTGTAGTTGTAGCTTCCTGTTAAGGTCAATATGCCACCTGAATCTGAGAACGTGAATTCGTAATGTTGCCAGGACATCTACTCCTTGTTTATTTATCAAGTTGCGCCAGCAACCAGGAGCCAACCAGCACTAGAAGGGCTGAGTATTCATTTTTCTTCTTTTCGATGCCCACTGCAGAGTATGTTTTCCTTGCCCCTCTCAGATACTACAGTACTCCACTTCAGCAACTGCATATACTACAGTACTCCACTTCAATATCAGAAACTGCATATACTACAGTACTCCACTTCAGCAACTGCTCTATTTTTAGTCATATCCAACAAGATATCTCTTCCAGACTTTAATATTGCGAGGCAGGCCCTAGCTGACATGAACTCGGTGAACTATTAACCCTTTGCATATTGTTCATGAAGATGCACGATCTACTTATTGATCCCTAAACTGATCGACCATGTTGTACTAATAGAGGTTTCAATGCAGATACTACAGTACTCCACTTCAGCAATTGCGGAGTATGTTTTCCCACAAAAAGTCTGCTCCAAGAAGGATGCTGTAAGAAACTATCTGGACCCACTCATACGACGCAATTTTTCTTGCCATTTTGTTCCTGCTATCTGATCTGTGTGTCACTGGTTGCAAACTATGCAGTTTTAGCTCCATAGTTGGCTGTGTTTTCAGGAATTGCAAATGCCATAGACTTAAAACTTAAAACTGCTGAAATATATCTCTGTTCAAGATGACTAATAAATGGAAATTCAGATGTACATTGCAATTCAGGCGTTAATACAGGCATCAATTGTGTATATCTCTGTTCAAGATTGCCTGTGTAGCTAAATCTATCTCTGTTCAAGATTGCCTGTGTAGCTAAATTTCCTTCAGAAGTTCAGATTTATGATAAATTGCAGGCAATTTGAGTTACGGAGTATGCTTAACTGGAGTCAATACAGTCTATGGTAAACTGCAGGCAATCCTCTACAGTCTATGGTGGCAACAAGCTCAACTGGAGTCAATACAGGTGCTGGGCAAATGACTACAATTCCTACAATTCGTACACACGGCAAATGACTCCATGCTTGAGCAAATGACTCACCGAGGCAAAGAGGGCGATGTCCTGGACCACGGCACAGAGGGGCGAGGAAGGGGCAGCACCGATGGGCACGGACGGGGCGGCAGCGAGTGCGTCCGATGGAGGCGTAGCGACGGCGGAGCGAAAGAGGAGGCCGGAGCTCGATGGCCGACGGTGGCCGTGCTCGATGGCCGACGGCGGCCGTGCTCGATGCTGGAGGTGCCGTCAGGGGAAGGGAAAGATGAAGCGGCCGGCCTGGGCAGGGAAATGGGAAGAGGCGGCCAGCGCGACTCCTCCGCGGGAGCCTCCCAACTGCGAGCGGATCCGCGCGGACTCCGTCTCGCCGGGGAGCTGCCGACGGCAGCAGCGTGCCGTGTGCCCCGACGCAAGGAAGAAGAAGACCCTTCGGTCTGGACCTATTTTGAAATGAATTTAAACTAGTAAGGGGGTTTTTGTAAAATTAAGTTAAAACACTGCCACGCCCATTAATTCGGGCCGGAGGGAGTATATAATTACATCATTTATAACTAACTATATGTCACCTACATAAAGTATTATAAATGTGTCTTAGCGCTCCCACTTAATTTCTTGCAAATGCAAGCCTCTTCATCGTCTCTGATGAAATCAAAAACTCTTTGACTATTTCATCTGGTGAAGATTCCAACTCCGCAATATTTACTTCATCCAATTGAAGTTCGTATACCTATCTAGTATTCTACGGACCAGCAAAACTCTTGGTTGTATCTTGTATACACCTTTAATACATACTTCTGATAAGTAATGTATTTTGCCATCCTACTAGCATATCTCATAAAAGAAATATGTAGTGATTACTAGAATAATCCACATAGACTATAAGCATTGCTACGGAAGATCTAATCTTATCGTAGTCAACTCTTTGAACTTTGTCGTAAACAATTTTTCAACAAGTCGAGCTTCTTCAAAGATATTTCATCCAAGTCTATAGATCCATTTAATTTCAAAAAGTATTTATCTATTATGGATTTCATGGTGCATGGCCATTTTAACGGAGTCAGGGCCCATCATAACTTCTTTGCTTGTAGTTGGTTTATCATTGTTCAAAATCAATCCTTTGTCCACAAATCATTTATTTGATCACAAAGTAAACCATACCTACAAGGTTCAATATGTACTTTGATCTCCATGGCTAAAACACTTTGTAGTCATAGGAGCCATGATCGTCGTGGCCGCTTCGGAACCAATTCCGATGTTGCGCTACTACGATCATTATGCTCGGGTTCATAAACCTTATCAAGTTCTATTGTCCTCCCACTCAAAAACTTCGCTAGAAACAATTTCTTGGAAATAAGAAACATTGACAAACACTTTTGTCTTTGTCTCCATTGTGGGAAGAATTCCCAATCAATTCTCTGGGATAACCAACAAAGACATTCATCCGATTTTGGTTGTAAACTTATTTACTTATGCTATGCATACCAAAATTTAAGAAAAGACTATTAGGGTTTATACCCATGTCATAACTCGTATGATGTCATTTCAACGGATCATGATGATGCTCTATTCGGTGTAAAGCGGTAGTCTCTAAAGCATAATTCACAAAAATATAATGGCATTAATATTTTATCTCATCATTGACCCAACTAGGTTTGGATACATCTCTCGGATACTTCATCATCACTATGATACTCCAAGAAATGTGAGTTGTAGAAAAATTTCATAACTCTCTTAGATGTTCGCTAAAACTAGTAATTCAAATATTTCCACTATGATCCAATCATAGATATTTGACTTTTCTATTACGATGATTTCTACTTCATGCTGAAATTTATTTGAATCAATTCAAATGTTTCAAACTTCTTCCTTATCGAATATATCCACATATATATACTCAATTCATTGTTTGAAGTTTTCATGAAGTATAAGAATCTCCCGCACACAACTATGCCCGATGATCCATATACATCATCATGTATGTTTCCACTAAGTTAGTTGCCCGTTCAAAACTTGGCCTATGAACGGTATTTTAGTCATTCTCTTTTAGAAAAGATTTGCAAGCGCCAAACGATTCAAAAAATCAAATGACTCCATAAATCCATTTGCATGGAGTTTCTTCATGCGTTCCTTTCCAACATGACCTAAATGGCGGTTCCACAAATAAGTGGAATTCAAATCATTTGCCTTATGGCATTTTAGCGTCAGTGTTATGTATGTGTGTTTCACCATTAAGATTTATAATAACTTATCCATCGTACATGGAGTAATGTCATAATTTAAACAACTCATTGTTTTCATTTGACCAGAGCAAAATAACAATTATTAAGTTATTTATTATAAATTCTAAGGGCTAGATAGAATGCCAACGATGAACATAATAACACTTTATTTTTGTTCCAGGCGTGCATTCCTATCATATTCCTTGTCAGTCACTTAGGCCATTGAATTCTTGTATTGCGTTGTTTTTGTATGACACTTCATACCAACCAATATAGTACTAATACCCAAGAATTTCATAGTGTGACCTAACTAGGAATACAATCATAACATGTATATCATTTATATACACCTGAGCTAGACTTTCTAGTCTTTTCTTTCTTTCTGCCAAAATATCTTTTGCTGTTTCTCTTTTAGCTTTCCTCATTATTCGGAAAAACACTTCAACATTAATAACTTCTAGGTTTGTTGGTCTGATACCAATAACCTTGAGGTTCTTATTTTGAAGTTGATCATCATATGACAAGTGTTCCGGATTTCACTATTAGTAACCTTGTAATATGATGAACAATTTCACTCATAATTTTATCCATATCATATCATGACGACTTTCCGAGACCATGTCTGTACATGCTAGGCTCGTAAAGTTTTAACCTTGGTATTTGCATGTGCAAATCTAGCTTGAACCCGTTGTATGCACACGTAGAATCTATCACACCCGATCATCACGTGATGCTTCGAAACGACGAGTCTTAGCAACGGTGCATATTAAGGATGGTCACTTCATGGATATGCGAATATCGTTAGTGCCCCAATAGTTGGAGGATTGTGACGCCTTGCGTCTTCAACCTTCGTACATTCCCATAAAACTTATGAGTTCATGTAGTCTCACCAAATTATATTCTATCATCTTGCAATAAGGTCTTAGATATCACATATATCTCATGCCTTGATTATTTACGAAAACTAAATTTTCAGCTCCTTACTTTTCAAACAGATTTGAACTTCAAGTTTCACGGAGACAAGATAACTTTAGGTACTAATTGAAACCATAGCTCTTTGAATCAACAATGTGAGGTTTACTAAAAGTTTGCAATATGACTTAATCAATTCTTGATTCTTTAACAATACGGTACCAATCCGTAAAGTTTCTTGTCAGATTTTAACAGTATTTCTATCTCAATTACAAGACTAGCGCATGGTAGAAAACGGATGCCAATACTACAAAATTAATTCAAAATACTACTCGAGACTATGTTTATGATAATTAGTTCATGTTTTAATCTAATTACTAATGAACTCCCACTTAATACAACATCCCTCATAGTTGTTAAGTGGTACACGATCCAAATCCACTACACCAAAACCGATCATCACGTGAGATGATGTAGCTTCAATAGTGAACATCAAAATGTTGATCATATCATCCATATGACTCGTGTTCAACCTTTCGGTTTCCGTTGTCCCGAGGCCATGTCTGTACATGCTAGGCTCGTCAAGCAAACCCAAGTATTCCGCGTGTGCAACATGGCTTACACCCGTTGTATGTGAACGTTGAGTCTATCACATCCGATCATCACAAGATGCTTCAAAACGACGAACTGTACAACGGTGCATACTAGGGGAGAACACTTTATTATCTTGATATTAATGTGAGAGATCATCTTATAATGCTACCGTCGCGATCTAAGCAAAATAAGATGCATAAAAGGATTAACATCACATGCAGTTCATATGTGATATGATATGGCCCTTTTGTCTTTGCGCCTTCGATCTTCATCTCTAAAGCACGGACATGATCTCCATCATCAATGGGCATGATCTCCATCATCGTCGGCGTAGCGTCAAGGTCCATGGCGTCGTCTTCATGGTTGTTCACCTCATGTAGCAACTATTACAACTACTTTGAAAAACTACTCAACATGAAATTTAAAGACAACCATAAGGCTCTGCCGGTTGCCACAATACAATAATGATCATCTCATACATATTCATCATCACATTATGGCCATATCACATCACCAAACCCTGCAAAAACAAGTTAGACGTCTCTAATTTGGTTTGCATATTTTACGTGGTTTAGGGTTTTCGAGTAAGATCTAATCTACCTACGAACATGAACCACAACGGTGATACTAGTGTTGTCAATAGAAGAGTAAATTGAATCTTCACTATAGTAGGAGAGACGAGACACCCGCAAAGCCTCTTATGCAATACAAGTTGCATGTCGAACGAGGAGCAAGTCTCATGAACGCGGTCATGTAAAGTTAGCCCGAGCCGCTTCATCCCACTATGCCACAAAGATGCAAAGTACTCAAACTAAAGACAACAAGAGCATCAACGCCCACAAAACCATTGTGTTCTACTCGTGCAACCATCTATGCATAGACACGGCTGCGATACCACTCGTAGGATAACGTTGCATAGAAAACAAAAAATTTCCTACCGCGAACACGCAATCCAAGCCAAGATGCAATCTAGAAGATGGTAGCAACGAGGGGTATCGAGTCTCACCCTTGAAGAGATTCCAAAGCCTACAAGATGAGGCTCTTGTTGCTGCGGTAGACGTTCACTTGCCGCTTGCAAAGCGCGTACAAGATCTTGATCACGATCGCTTCGGCGCCACGAACGGGCAGCACCTCCGTACTCGGTCACACGTTCGGTTGTTGATGAAGACGACGTCCACCTCCCCGTTCCGGCGGGCAGCGGAAGTAATAGCTCCTCTTGAATTCGACGGCACGACGGCGTGGTGTCGGTGGTGGTGGAGAAATCCGGCGGAGCTTCGCTTAAGCGTGCGGGATGTGGTGGAGGAGAGAGACCGCTAGGGTTTGGGGAGAGAGGGGGTTGGGTGCCGGCCCTCTAAGGGGTGCGGCCAAGGCTGAGGCTTCAAGTGGTCAGCCCCTCTCCTATGCCCCTCATTATATAGGTGGAAGCACCAAGAGTTCTAGTCCAAGTCTTCGAATAAGACCCCAACACTAAAACCTCCCATATGTGGGAAACCTACTCAAGGAGGGAGTCCTACCCAAGGTGGGACTCCAACCTTTCCTTGAGGTGGGTTGGCCGGCCACCCTAGGGGAGTCCACCTTGGACTCCTCCCCTTTAGGGTTGGCTGGTCATGCAAGGTGGAGTCCCTCCGGGACTCTACTTTCCATGGTGATTTCTTCCGGACTTTTCTAGAACCTTCTAGAACCTGCCATAAATGCACCGGATCATTTCCAAACTTGGAATATGACTTCCTATATATGAATCTTATTCTCCGGACCATTCCGGAACTCCTCGTGATGTCCGGGATCTCATCCGGGACTCCGAACAAATATTCGAACTCCATTCCATATTCAAGTTCTACCATTTCAACATCCAACTTTAAGTGTGTCACCCTACGGTTCGTGAACTATGCGGACATGGTTGAGTACTCACTCCGACCAATAACCAATAGCGGGATGCTGGAGATCCATAATGGCTCCCACATATTCAACGATGACTTTAGTGATCGAATGAACCATTCACATACGATACCAATTCCCTTTGTCATGCGATATTTTACTTGTCCGAGGTTTGATCTTCGGTATCACTCTATACCTTGTTCAACCTCGTCTCCTGACAAGTACTCTTTACTCGTACCGTGGTATGTGGTCTCTTATGAACTTATTCATATGCTTGCAAGACATTAGACGATATTCCACCGAGAGGGCCCAGAGTATATCTATCCGTCATCGGGATGGACAAATCCCACTGTTGATCCATATGCCTCAACTCATACTTTCCGGATACTTAATCCCACCTTTATAACCACCCATTTACGCAGTGGCGTTTGATGTAATCAAAGTACCTTTCCGGTATAAGTGATTTACATGATCTCATGGTCATAAGGACTAGGTAACTATGTATCGAAAGCTTATAGCAAATAACTTAATGACGAGATCTTATGCTACGCTTAATTGGGTGTGTCCATTACATCATTCATACAATGATATAACCTTGTTATTAATAACATCCAATGTTCATGATTATGAAACTAATCATCCATTAATCAACAAGCTAGTTAAGAGGCATACTAGGGACTCTTTGTTTGTCTACATATCACACATGTACTAATGTTTCGGTTAATACAATTATAGCATGATATATAAACATTTATCATAAACATAAAGATATAAATAATAACCACTTTATTATTGCCTCTAGGGCATATCTCCTTCAGCGCCCCCTATAGTGTCGGCGCCCCTTCGAACTTCTGACGCCGCCTCTTCGCCTATATAAAGCCCCTGGACCTAAAACCTCGAGACGGAGAGCCACGATACGAGAAACCTTCCAGAGCCGCCGCCATCGCGAAGCCAAGATCTGGGGGACAGGAGTCTCTGTTCCGGCACGCCGCCGGGACGGGGAAGTGCCCCCGAAAGGCTCCTCCATCGACACCACCGCCATCTTCATCACCGCTGCTGTCTCCCATGAGGAGGGAGTAGTTCTCCATCGAGGCTCGGGGCTGTACCGGTAGCTATGTGGTTCATCTCTCTCCTATGTACTTCAATACAATAATCTCATGAGCTGCCTTACATGATTGAGATTCATATGATGATACTTGTAATCTAGATGTCATTATGCTAGTCAAGTGGGTTTTACTTATGTGATCTCCGGAGACTCCTTGTCCCACGTGTGTAAAGGTGACGGTGTGTGCACCGTGTGGGTCTCTTAGGCTATATTTCACGGAATACTTATTCACTGTTATGAATGGCATAGTGAAGTGCTTATTTATATCTCTTTATGATTGCAATGTGTTTTGTATCACAATTTATCTATGTGCTACTCTAGTGATGTTATTAAAGTAGTTTATTCCTCCCGCACGGTGTAATGGTGACAGGTGTGTGCATCCGTGTTAGTACTTGGCGTAGGCTATGATTATGATCTCTTGTAGATTATGAAGTTAACTATTTCTATGATGGTACTGATGTGATCTATTCCTCCTACATAGTGTGAAGGTGACAGTGTGCATGCTATGTTAGTACTTGGTTTAGTTATGTTGATCTGTTATGCACTCTAAGGTTATTTAAATATGAACATTGAATTGTGGAGCTTGTTAACTCCGGCATTGAGGGTTCGTGTAATCCTACGCAATGTGTTCATCATCCAACAAGAGAGTGTAGAGTATGCATTTATCTATTCTGTTATGTGATCAATGTTGAGAGTGTCCGAGTAGTGAAAGTGTAATCCCTAGGCCTTGTTCCTAAATATCGCTATCGCTTGCTTGTTTACTTGTTTCTTTGCGTTACTATCTGTCTGCGTTACTCATTGCTCATACTTATTCATACCACATGTATTTCACTATCTCTTCGCCGAACTAGTGCACCTATTAGGTGTGTTGGGGACACAAGAGACTTCTTGCTTTGTGGTTGCGGGGTTGCATGAGAGGGATATCTTTGACCTCTTCCTCCCCGAGTTCGATAAACCTTGGGTGATCCACTTAAGGGAAACTTGCTGCTGTTCTACAAACCTCTGCTCTTGGAGGCCCAACACTGTCTACAAGAATAGAAGCACCCGTAGACATCAAGCTATTTTTACGGCGCCGTTGCCGGGGAGGAAAGGTAAAAGGTACTCACACTCCGGATCTCGTCTACTAAGCTATTTTCGCCATTGTAAGTACTCGAAGCTATTTCCTTTAGATCCTGCAATTGCATCTTTTTGTTTCTTGTTTACACTAGTTTAGCATAATGGACAACAATGAGCTTTTTATTCTATTTCCTGATTTAAGACATGGATGGTTTGATGCGAAAATTAAAAAACCTATGGAACCTTATTTGCATGCTGGTAGTAATATTAGTATGAACGCTTTGAACACCATTGTTGATAATGATATAGAAAGTTCTAAGCTTGGGGAAGCTGGTTTTCATGATCTTTTTAGTCCCCCAAGCATTGAGGAGAAAATTTTCTTTGATGATACTTTGCCTCCTATTTATGATGATTATAATGATAGTGGTATTTTGGTGCCACCTACTATGGAGAGTAAATTTTGTTGTGATTATACTATGCCTCCTACACTTGATGAGAATAATAATGATAGCTACTTTGTTGAATTTGCTCCCACTACAACTAATAAAATTGACTATGCCTATGTGGAGAGTAATAATTTTATGCATGAGACTCATGATAAGAATGCTTTATGTGATAGTTATATTGTTGAGTTTGCTCATCATGCTACTGAAAGTTATTATGAGAGAGGAAAATATGGTTGTAGAAATTTTCATGTTACTAAAATGCCTCTCTATGTGCTGAAATTTTTGAAGCTACACTTGTTTTATCTCCTATGCTTGTTACTTTGCTCTTCATGAACTTGTTTATTTACAAGATTCCTTTTCATAGGAAGCATGTTAGGATTAAATGTTTTTTGAATTTGCCTCTTGATGCTCTCTTTTGCTTCAAATACTATCTCTTGCGAGTGCATCATTAAAACTGCTGAGTCCATCTTAATGGCTATAAAGAAAGAACTTCTTGGGAGATAACCCATGTGTTTATTTTGCTACAGTACTTTTATTTTTTATTTGTGTCTTGGAGGTTGTTACTACTGTAGCATCCTCTCCTTATCTTATTTTATTGCATTTGTTGTGCCAAGTAAAGTCTTTGATAGAAAGGTTGATACTAGATTTGGATTACTGCGCAGTTACAGATTTCTTTGCTGTCACGAATTTCGACCTTCCTCCCTGTAGGTAGCTCAGAAAATTAAGCCAATTTACGTGTGTGATCCTCAGATATGTACGCAACTTTCATTCAATTTGGGCATTTTCATTTGAGCAAGTCTGGTGCCTCAATAAAATCCATCTTTACGGACTGTTCTATTTTGACAGATTCTGCATTTTTTTTCGCATTGCCTCTTTTGCTATGATGGATGAATTTCTTTGATCCATTAATGTCCAGTAGCTTTATGCAATGTCCAGAAGTGTTAAGAATGATTGTGTCACCTCTGAACATGTTAATTTTTATTGTGCACTAACCCTCTAATGAGGTTTTTCGAGTTTGGTGTGGAGGAAGTTTTCAAGGGTCAAGAGAGGAGGATGATATACTATGATCAAGAAGAGTGAAAGCTCTAAGCTTGGGGATGCCCCGGTGGTTCACCCCTGCATATTTTAAGAAGACTCAAGCGTCTAAGCTTGGGGATGCCCAAGGCATCCCCTTCTTCATCGACAAATTATCAGGTTTCTTCTCTTGAAACTATATTTTATTCGGCCACATCTTATGTACTTTACTTGGAGCGTCTGTGTGCTTTTGTTTTTGTTTTTGTTTGAATAAATGCTTGTGTGGGAGAGAGACATGCTCCGCTGGTTCGTATGAACACATGTGTTCTTAGTTTTTAATTTTCATGGCGAAGGTTGAAACTGCTTCGTTAATTGTTGTATGGTTGGAAACGGAAAATGCTACATGTAGTAATTGGTATGATGTCATGAATAATGTGATACTTGGCAATTGTTGTGCTCATGTTTAAGCTCTTGCATCATATACTTTGCACCTATTAATGAAGAAATACATAGAGCTTGCTAAAATTTGGTTTGCATAATTGGTCTCTCTAAGGTCTAGATAATTTCTAGTATTGAGTTTGAACAACAAGGAAGACGGTGTAGAGTATTATAATGTTTACAATATGTATTTTATGTGAGTTTTGCTGCACCGGTTCATCCTTGTGTTTGTTTCAAATAACTTTGCTAGCCTAAACCTTGTATCGAGAGGGAATACTTCTCATGCATCCAAAATCCTTGAGTCAACCACTATGCCATTTGTGTCCACCATACCTACCTACTACATGGTATTTCTCCGCCATTCCAAAGTAAATTGCTTGAGTGCTACCTTTAAATAATTCATAATTTATCACCTCTGATTTGTGTCAATGTTTTATAGCTCATGAGGAAGTATGTGGTGTTTATCTTTCATTCTTGTTGGGCAACTTTCACCAATGGACTAGTGGCTTCATTCGCTTATCCAATAATTTTGCAAAAAGAGCTGGCAATGGGATTCCCAGTCCCAAATTAATTAACCTAAATAGACACTCCTCCATGGTATGTGATTGTTGGACGGCACCCGAAGGATTCGGTTAGCCATGGCTTGAGAAAGCAAAGGTGGGGAGGAGTGTCATCATAATAAAACTAAAATAAAAAGGCACTCCTTCATGGTATGAGATTGTTGGCGGGCACCCGAGGATTCGGTTAGCCATGGTTTGTGAAAGAAAGGTTGGAAGGAGTGCCACCCAAAAATAAAATAAAATGGGAGCCGCTCTTTGAAGGTTTGTCTGGCAAAGGGGTTAGAGTACCCGCTACCATTCGTTGACAACAACATACACCTCTCAAAATTTTACTTTTATGCTCTCTTTATGTTTTCAAAACCAAAGCTCTAGCACAAATATAGCAATCAATGCTTCCCTCTGCGAAGGGCCTTTCTTTTACTTTTATGTTGAGTCAGTTCACCTATCTCTCTCCATCCCAAGAAGCAAACACTTGTGTGAACTGTGCATTGATTCTTACATACTTGCTTATTGCACTTGTTATATTGCTTTGCATTGACAATTATCCATGAGATATACATGTTACAAGTTGAAAGCAACCGCTGAAACTTAATCTTCCATTGTGTTGCTTCAATGTCTTTACTTTAAATTATTGCTTTATGAGTTAACTCTTATGCAAGACTTATTGATGCCTGTCTTGAAAGTGCTATTCATGAAAAGTCATTGCTTTATGATTCAGTTGTTTACTCATGTCATTACCATTGTTTTGATCGCTGCATTCATTACATATATTTACAATATGATCAAGTTTATGATGGCATGTCACTCCAGAAATTATCTTTGTTTATCGTTTACCTGCTCGGGACGAGCAGAAACTAAGCTTGAGGATGCTGATACGTCTCCGACGTATCGATAATTTCTTATGTTCCATGCCACACTATTGATGATATCTACATGTTATATGCACATTTTATGTCATATTTATGCGTTTTCTGGAACTAACCTATTGACAAGATGCCGAAAGGCCAGTTTCTGTTTTCTGCTGTTTTTGGTTTCAGAAATCCTAGTAACGAAATATTCTCGGAATTGGACGAAATCAACGCCCAGGTTCCTATTTTGCCCGGAAGCATCCAGAACACACGAGAACCGCCAGAGAGGGGGCACAGGCCCACCAAACCCTAGGCCGGCGCGGCCAAGGGGGGGCCCGCGCCCCCCTATAGTGTCGGCGCCCCTTCGACCTTCTGACGCTGCCTCTTCGCCTATATAAAGCCCCTGGACCTAAAACCTCGAGACGGAGAGCCACGATACGAGAAACCTTCCAGAGCCGCCGCCATCGCGAAGCCAAGATCTGGGGGACAGGAGTCTCTATTCCGGCACGCCCCCGGGACGGGGAAGTGCCCCCGGAAGGCTCCTCCATCGACACCACCGCCATCTTCATCACCGCTGCTGTCTCCCATGAGGAGGGAGTAGTTCTCCATCGAGGCTCGGGGCTGTACCGGTAGCTATGTGGTTCATCTCTCTCCTATGTACTTCAATACAATAATCTCATGAGCTGCCTTACATGATTGAGATTCATATGATGATGCTTGTAATCTAGATGTCATTATGCTAGTCAAGTGGGTTTTACTTATGTGATCTCCGGAGACTCCTTGTCCCACGTGTGTAAAGGTGACAAGTGTGTGCACCGTGTGGGTCTCTTAGGCTATATTTCACAGAATACTTATTCACCGTTATGAATGGCATAGTGAAGTGCTTATTTATATCTCTTTATGATTGCAATGTGTTTTGTATCACAATTTATCTATGTGCTACTCTAGTGATGTTATTAAAGTAGTTTATTCCTCCCGCACGGTGTAATGGTGACGAGTGTGTGCATCCGTGTTAGTACTTGGCGTAGGCTATGATTATGATCTCTTGTAGATTATGAAGTTAACTATTGCTATGATGGTATTGATGTGATCTATTCCTCCTACATAGTGTGAAGGTGACAGTGTGCATGCTATGTTAGTACTTGGTTTAGTTATGTTGATCTGTTATGCACTCTAAGGTTATTTAAATATGAACATTGAATTGTGGAGCTTGTTAACTCCGGCATTGAGGGTTCGTGTAATCCTACACAATGTGTTCATCATCCAACAATAGAGTGTAGAGTATGCATTTATCTATTCTCGTTATGTGATCAATGTTGAGAGTGTCCACTAGTGAAAGTGTAATCCCTAGGCCTTGTTCCTAAATATCGCTATCGCTGCTTGTTTACTTGTTTTCTATCGCGTTACTACTCGCTCATACTTATTCATACCACCTGTATTTCACTATCTCTTCGCCGAACTAGTGCACCTATTAGGTGTGTTGGGGACACAAGAGACTTCTTGCTTTGTGGTTGCGGGGTTGCATGAGAGGGATATCTTTGACCTCTTCCTCCCCGAGTTCGATAAACCTTGGGTGATCCACTTAAGGGAAACTTGCTGCTGTTCTACAAACCTCTGCTCTTGGAGGCCCAACACTGTCTACAAGAATAGAAGCACCCGTAGACATCAAGGGTTCCCACGAATGATTGGCAGCATACATTGCATGCACTGGGAGTGGAAAAACTGTCCATTTGGATGGCAGGGTCAGTACAACGGACATGAGGAGGAACGGACTGTCATTCTTGAAGCTGTCATATCTCAAGATTTATGGATTTGGCATTCATTCTTTGGCATGGCCGGTTCCCATAATGACATCAATGTGTTGCACCGATCACCGGTTTTCAACAGGCTCATGCAAGGCAAAGCTCCCCGGGTGAGCTATGAGGTCAATGGAAATGAATATGACAAGCCATATTATCTAGCTGATGGCATCTACTCTGACTGGGTCACACTGGTTAAGACTGTCCGTAATCCAAACTCCGAGAAGACGAGGAGGGTTGCCAAGATGCAAGAGACTTGCAGGAAAGATGTGGAGCACGGATTTGGTGTGCTCCAAGCTCGGTGGGCAATTGTCCGTCACCCGGCAAGAACATGGTCCCTGAAGACCATGCATGAGGTGATGACATGTTGCGTGATCATGCACAACATGATCGTTGAGAACGAGCGTCCTGATGGCCGCAATGAGAACCACTGGGAATTTCAAGGTTTGCTGGTTGCGCCACTTCCTGGTGCTTTATCTTGGGAGAACTATCTGCATATGAATGTAGAAGTCACTGACGAGAACGTGTGCAAACGGCTGCAGACGAATCTGATTGAGCATCAGTGGGCATTGGCAGGCCATGAAGACCATGCGTAGAGGAATACCATCTTTATTTTCATGTAGACTTTTTAAAATTTAGATGTAATAACTATGACTTAATTGAAACTCTTCATTTTGTTGTTTTCAAACTTCATAATTCATGCCGACGCGAAAATGCGTCGAGCTAGTGGCACCTCCAGGCGCAAACGAACGCGCGGACAAAAACAATCTTTCTCGCGTCCGCCGCTCGTCGCAAACGGACGCTCGCGGACACCGATTTAGGTCGCGCCGGCTGGAGATGTCCTCACGCGGGCGACATAGACGTACTCGTCCAAGTCGTGCAGTGCATGCAGAAACGAATATGTACTCGCACGGGGCTCGTACTCGTGCCATCCCGGATAGTTCGCTTGCGGGAGCCCACTCATTTGTGTCACATGGGATGACACGTGTCAATAGATCGTGCAATTCATGGGACAACGTTTTCCTTTATGCTGTGTTTGGTTGCACAGAATTAATTAGCCTTTGTATTAAATTGGCAATGGAATACCAAATCAACGATCTTTAGCATTTTTTTAAGGGGGAGTCGATCTCTAGCTAGTCCGAGGGTAATAGCGCTCACCCGCGTTGCACGCTGGCAGGCAGGTACATATAATCGGGTCTGTTTTTTTTTATTCCTGTCTTTTTCTTTCGCTGACGAGAAATCGTACGCATGATAACTTATGTTTTATTCTTTTTCGTTTTCTTTGTTTTATTTTTTCTTTATGTTTTTATTCCTTTTTCATTTTAATTAATAAAACTATTTTTTAAAAACTATCAATTTTTAAAAATTTGGAACTATTTTTACCCGGTGAATCATTTTTGGAATTTGAACCATTTTTAAATCATGACTAGTTTTTATTTTTGAATTTGTAACCACTTTGTACCTGGTGAACCATTTCTTGAATTCTAACCATTTTGCCATCGTGAAACCATTTAACCGGGTGAAACATTTTTGAATTTTAACCAATTTTGAATCATGAACAATTTTAAAACCTAACATATTAAAATATTGTAAAACAGATTTTTTTAAATCTAAAACTCTCTAAAACCATGAACAATTTTCAAACACTGGAACGAGAACAAAAAACTGGAACGATGCTTCGGTACCTCGCTGGCCGGGATTGTGCTCGCTAGGCGAGGCCCAACTCGAGTGATCCTACCTGGCCGCACACGAGCCATTTTACGACTCACTTCAAGCGAGCTATAGGGCTCCCCAAATATGATGCTAGTTAAAGCTTTCAACTTCTCTCCTCTCCCTCTCTAGGAAAGGGCTACACAGGAAAGAGGAGAGCGGCAAGAGGGCAAGTACTGCTCACCGCCAGAGAAGGCTTTATGCTTCTATATGAGCCAAGAGACGAAAAACAAAACAAAAATGACCGAATCTCAAAAAGTAGCATAAAATTACCACATTTCAAAATCAATTCACAAACTAATTTGTTTACATGGCGCCCCACCTCAACAGTCGCACTCTACAACATGAAGTCGCGGCCCGAGACACGATGATCCATAGCATGGAAACTGATCAACCAAGGATTCGTGGCCATTACGCCCTGAACCATGGAGTCATCTTGTGTAGCATGTCGTCTTGGACCACGACTTCATATCCATATTTCACGTACTTTTTTCACAAATAGTACATTAGTTCGGTAATTTGCTTTGCAAGTGATGTGCCCTCGATGGCAATTTGTTCAATGAATCTTAGGTTTCCATTTACTAAGATAGACATTTGAAGCACGTATTCAAAACTTTTGAGGGTAATCTAGTTTGACCATGTTTTGTTCGTGATATTTTCACCAAAGGTTTGGAGAAGCTTCAAGATTTAAGAAAAAAGGTGGATGAGAAGATGACTTCGTTAATGCAACTTTTATTTTTACGGGGGAATCATTTTTTCATAGGTGATTTAGTTTCTTTGATCTGATATACCCTGACTTATTTTCTATTAAAGGTCGTGTTATATATCTTGGAACATCTTTATCAAAAATAAAAATATCCTAGAACATGCTTGATAGCTAAAAAAGGTCATTTTCGAAAAATCGAAAGTATATGTTATATATAAACTTGTTATAGCTGCACATACGATCTAAGTTTCACCTACCATCTGACTTTATCCTATGACCTAGTCCTTAATATGATCAACTAAATGATACTACTGCACATATATAAATGTATGTAACTGGCAACATTGTTTTACCTGCTTGACCTTCATGGTTGCCGATTTAAGCTTTTCGATCCTTTCCTCGTAGAAGACGCTCGGATTTTCTGAACCAAAGGAGTACGCCCATGTTACCTGAAAAGCCAGGCCCGGGGCTTTGACTATATGTATATTTAGCTGTGTTACGTCTGAAGGAAATTTAGGAAAAAATGATATCACATGTCTTATGGGCGTACCGGTTCTTCCTATTGTTAAGTGTCACTTTTATGGATTACAGCCTTGCGCAAGCATAGGATGACATATTCGCTCGATGTACAGCAAAGCGCGGTTGCTCTAACTTTTTATTCCTCACTTGGTCAGAGAGTATAGTAATGTAAGCTTATTATCGATGTCAACTAACTAACTAATCAGCTCCTCATCATCAATCCAAATCAAGGACAAGAAGTACCCCTCCGATCCATAATAAGTGTCGATTTTACTTTAAATTTGAACTAAAACCTCGACACTTATTATGCAACGGTGGGAGTACATGAAAGGACAAGAAGGAAAGATTCAGACAGCTAGAATATACTGGTTCTGATAATACACTGATCCAGTTGTACTCCGTACCTTGTATATATGGAAGTTGACATCCTCACGCGGTGCTCGCCAAGCCAATCCCTGAATCAGTCGGACCATTCTGTCGTGGGTGCGTACATATACACGTACAGCTACACGACCATGCCTGAGTAGCTGCCTGTCTCGAGCTACCATTCTCGATCATCTGTAGCTCGATATACGCACAATGGGGAGGCTGCAGATACGCGTGGTGATGATCAGCGCGGCGGTCGCCGCGCTGGTGTTCGTGGCGGTTGTCCTGGGGTTCGTCGCCGAGCGCGCTAATTCAAAGGCAAGGAGGCCGCCGAGTCTCTCTCGATCGCTCGATGGATTTCTCTCTTCTTAAATCTGTCTCAACTCAACTCTTCAGTATTTGACTGGTGGTGAGCGCAGTCCTTCGTAGGGTACGACGGGACGTACTGCTTGTACCGGAGAACGGCGGCTCTCGGCTGCGGCATCGCGGCGGCGGTGTTCCTGCTCGCCGGCCAGGCCCTGCTCGCCGCGG
This sequence comes from Lolium rigidum, assembly GCF_022539505.1. Lineage (NCBI taxonomy): Eukaryota > Viridiplantae > Streptophyta > Magnoliopsida > Poales > Poaceae > Lolium > Lolium rigidum. Next base: position 176,592,498 of record NC_061509.1, read on the forward strand.
CCAGCGGCTGCTTCGGCCGCTGCGGCGAGGCCCGCGCGCGTCCTATCAGCGGGCGCACGCGCACATTCGTCGTCAGTATGGCTGGCATCTTCTGGTACGCGTACACGCTCGCATAAGCAAGCATTCGATCACAGATGACAAGTGTCCGTTCCGTGGCAGGACGCTGGCGGCGGCGGCGACGGGCGTGTTCGTGTACGGCGCGTGGCGGAACGCGGGCTCGACGAGACTGCCCACGCGGGGCCGCTACTACTCCAAGCGCGGCTGTCATATGCTCCTCGGTCGCGGGGTTTTCTCGACCGCGGCTGTCATGTCTGCCTTCGCCTTCGTCGTCGGGATCATCGCCTACGTCTACCAGGAGATGGCGGATCCGGAGGAGCCGCAGGGCGTCGCGATGGGGCAGCAACCGCACTTCCAACCGCAGCAGCAGGCGTACCAGCAGGAATACCCGGCCATGGGGTACCCTGGTGCTGCCCCTCCTCCTCCCTACGGCGGCTACGGAGCCAAGGCACCTGCAGGCCCAGCTGCTTACTGACGCTTTCTTAGAAGTGGTCTGCCAACAATTCGCGTAATTTCTGGGGATTCTGTACTATCATTGTGTAATCATTTCCTGAAAGTACCAGTAATCATTGTGAATTTTCAATTCTAGTTGCGTGGTTGCAAATACTCCATCCGGCCTCTAAAATGCTACTCAACTTTATCTAAATAAAAAGTATATAATTATATTCTAGTTATAGATATATTCATATCTACAAAAAATGGAGCAGCTTTTTTTTTGGGACGGAGAGAGTACCAAGTATTGCTGAAGTATTACTGAAGTACTGTATCACCCAAATGGTGAAACTTTGGTTTTCTCAAGCGAACAATGCGACATGGAGAAGGAGAACGGTGATTACAATCTAAAATTCCTAAAACCATGTGAATAGGGGAAAATTGTGTTTTTACCCAAAAATTCACCAGTCTTAGATCATATACCCAAAGTTGGTTGGACACTAGCAAAATACCCATTAGGGACCTGAAGCAAAAAATAAACACAATTAGGTGAGGCCCCTAGTTAAGGGAGGCCCTAGAACGCGGTTGACCGCCCGAAGCCCCGCGCGCGGTCGTTAACCGAAACTTCTAGGGAAGTGCCCTACGAAAATGCCCTAAAATATCTACCGCGACGTAGTGCGACAAACGCAGGCCAGTCGAGCGCGCGGGGTGACCGCGCATCGAGTCAAGAAAGCAAAGCCTGTCGCATCTCCCGTTGCTGCAGCGCGCATCAAGAATCACTCGCAGGTTGATGATGTGTGACTGTGTCCGCCGCCCGTCGCCTTGTTGCTCCTCGTTTGTCTCGTCCCAGCTCGGTCACGCGCTCATCAGCGCCGTCGTCGTCCCGCGTGGCCTGGGTATGCAGCGAGATTCGACCCCATGGAAATGGAGCCGCTGATGGCGATGCCGTACGTCTACGGCGCCCTGGACCCATTCAGCCAGACGCGGGAGCCGTTATGTGGCGACAACGGTCTTAGGTTTTGACGGCCGAACGGTCTTCAGTTCTGAAGCAAGGTACAGCTGAAGACGAGTGAAGAGTCTACAGGCCAAGAAAATTATGCACGAGTGAACAATCGTCATGTCGTCTGCGCGGAAGAATTGTCGTGTACTCGCGTCCGTGACTGTCAACGACCTGCCTTCACCTGACAGCGAGGACAAGGACTGGACGGTGGCCATTGAAGCAAAGGAGGCCAGGCCCAGGAGACAGACCAAGATTCCGGGCCGATTCAAGGACTACCAGCTGGGCCTCCGTAAGCCCATGTAATAGGATAGCTCTTGATTATAAGGATGTCGTCTCTCTCACGGGAGACTCGGCTAGGATTTGGATGGATGGTCGGCAGTGCCGTGGCGATTTGTACTAGCTCGGGGGAGGTTGGGAGGAGAGCTATGAACGCTAATTCCTGTCTCTCTGTGATCTGCTGAGTCTCTCCATGAATTCGTAGGAATCTTACATCTGGAAATCCCCAACCACCACCACCACACCCGCTTCGCCGGCAGACACTGAGCAGAGGCCATGGAGAACCCCTCGCCGGAGGCCCGGGCGATCTACGAGATCCTCACGGCGGAGACGCGGGAGGCCTACGAGAACCGCTTCCTCGACTACAAGAAGGAGTCCCTCGACGCCGTCAGGGCCTTCGTCGAGGACACCACCAGGCAATTCGCGAGCGTCAACGCCTCCATCGCCACTGTACAAGCCTCCGTGGGCGCCGAGCTCGTAGCGGCTCAAGAGGCTCCGGGAGCCGATCTGGCCACCGTCAAGGCCGGGCTCAGCGCCGAGATATCGCAACTGGCCGCTACCGTTGGCCGCGCCCTTCAGGCTCCGCGATCCACCACAGCGGAGGGAGGCCCCGAGTCCACTCTACGGACGTCGGGAATGGGTGCTGCCGGCCCTAATGGGCACTGCATCGCAACTACTCACCGAGGGATGGCCCCAGCGCCTCCTCCGGGAGGAGGTAACGACCCATCCCCAAATCTGTCCCCATATTTTTCCAACTTTGTGAATTACTATGGAGAACCTTCTACAACTACTGATGCCAACGCCTCTGCGCCTCGAATTGAGCTGCCTCAATTCAATGGAGCCAATCCAAAGCTCTGGCAGCGACGCTGTGAAGAGTATTTCAGAAGGTGGAGCACGCCGTAAAATCTCTGGGTCTCATACGGGACGTCCCAGTTCACCGGAGCTGCAGCCACCTGGCTCGAATCGTTCCTCACGAAGACTGCTCAAGCTGGATGGGACGAACTGGTGCGCGGTGTGATGGCTCGTTTCATGCGCAACCAGCACACAATCCTGCTCCGAAGGTTCTATCACATCTCTCAAACCAGTACCGTAGAAGATTATGTTCAGCGATTCTCGGATTTAGTGGATCAATTAGCTGCGTATGAGCCACACCCTGAATCTATCCGTAATATGACACGATTCCTGGATGGACTGAAGCCGGCAGTCAGGGTTCTAGTAGCCATACATCAACCTGAAGATCTCGACACAGCTTTTACCTTGGCACTCTTGTATGAAGAATTAGGAGAAGGAACCAACCCTTTTGCAGCCACTATTCCTCCTCGTCAAGGCAATAACAGAAATACATCTCATACTTACCCGCTTCCACCGCCATCGCCAGCGAAGTGGGTGTCGAAGTCAGTGGAAGAGAAGAAACAACTTGAAGCAACCAGGGGTAGTTCTGATGACAAATGGAGCAATCTGAAGGCTTACCGCAGGGCCAAGGGGTTGTGTTTTGTCTGTGGAGAAAAATGGGGTAAGGAACATGTGTGTAAGGGAGTTGTTCAACTGCACATTGTACAAGAGATGCTGAACTGTATGCAGACGGAGCTTACTGACGAAGGGCCTGAAGATGAGTCAGATACTGAATCCCAACATCTCATGTGTCTGTCAGCAGCGGCGGTTGATTCCAGCGAGCATTCTCGGAAAACTCTGCAGCTTCGAGTCACTGTGCAAGGACATTCTATGCTCTTCCTAGTCGATTCTGGAAGTTCTGCTTGCTTCATCGACCAGAGCAAGGCTCATCTCCTTACAGGGCAGCAAAAGCTGGGCAGAACATTACGGGTGCAGGTAGCTGGGGGAGAGGTGATGCAGTCTGAGGATTACTTCCCTCAGCTTTGTTGGTCAGCAGGTGGTCATGAGTTTGTGGATTCGTTCAGAGTACTACCACTCAAAAGCTATGATGGAATAGTGGGACATGACTGGTTAGCGAAGCACAGTCCAATGCTCACTCATTGGTCTCAGCATTGGTTGGCACTATTCCAGGAAGGGCAGCTGCTAGTGTTGCATGGAGAAGGAGCGGATGATATTACCCACGCGCTCATCGAGTTACATGTGGTGCAAGATGTTCAGGACTTAAGCGCAGAACAGCATACACCAGGTATGCAAGAACTACTGGACAAGTTTTGTTCAGTCTTTGAGACTCCCACAGGGCTTCCTCCTAGCAGGCAATATGATCACCATATTCCATTGGTCCCTAGAGCTAGACCAGTGTCTATGAGGCCTTACAGAGTTGCTCAGCATTGAAATCTGAATTGGAGAAACATATACAAGAGCTGCTGAAACAGGGAGTTATTACTCATAGCAATAGTGCCTTTGCTTCCCCAGTTATCTTAGTAAAGAAAAGTGACCATACCTGGAGATTGGTAGTTGATTACCGACATTTGAATGCCCTTACAGTAAAAGGCAAGTATCCTCTTCCAGTAACTGATGAGTTGCTTGGTGAGCTAGCTGGATCCAAATGGTTCTCTAAACTGGACTTACGAGCTGGGTATCATCAGATCCGTTTGGCACCTGGGGAAGAGTATAAAACTGCATTTCAGACTCACAATGGACATTACGAGTTCAAGGTCATGCAATTTGGTCTCACTGGTGCTCCAGCCACATTCCAATTTGCCATGAATGCCTCCTTAGCTCCGGTGTTGCGAAAGTTTCCGCTGGTTTTCTTTGACGATATCTTAATATGCAGCCACTCATATGAGAACACTTGGGACATGTGCAAGAAGTGTTGGCTATGCTCCAACGTGATAAGTGACAGGTCAAGCTGAGCAAGTGTGCCTTTGCGTGGGCCATGTGATATCTGCAGAAGGAGTGGCGGCTGATGAAATAAAGATAGAATCTGTCAAAACATGGCCCCGTCCAGCTAATACAAAAGAGGTCAGAGGGTTCCTTAGGCTCAGTGGTTATTACCGCAAATTCATTCGTCACTACGCCATCATTAGCCAGCCACTAACGACTCTGCTGAGGAAGGGCTCCATTTTTGTCTGGACCAAAGAACACGAGGATGCCTTCCTGGTTTTAAAGGAAGCTCTAGCAACAGCTCCAGTTTTAGCCTTGCCGGATTTCTCCGCACCTTTTGTTATCGAGACTGATGCATGCGATGTGGGAATTGGAGATGTGTTGTCTCAAAAAGGGCATCCCCTGGCGTTTGTGAGCAGGGCTCTTGGACCAAAGAACAGAGGATTGTCGGTTTATGAAAAGGAGTACATGGCTATCCTGCTAGCTGTACAACAGTGGCGTTCTTATCTCCAGATTGGGGAATTCGTGATAAAAAAGCGCCGTGCTCTAACTAAGCTCATGGGGCTCCAGTATACTGTGCAGTACAAGAAGGGTGTTCTCAATGGGGCGGCAGACGCGTTGTCAAGGAAACCTGTCCACTCCTCACCGTTGATGGTAGCCACCGTGGTGCAACCTGTTTGGCTTGACAAGGTCGTCGACAGCTATAAGGACGACTCTTACACTTCTCAGCTTATATAGAAGTTGACAATTGATCCACAGTGTGAACCCTTATTCTCTTTATCCAAGGGAGTACTCAGATACCAAGGCAGAATTTGGATTGGCCCATACAAGGAATTGCAACACACTATTATCTCTGCATTTCATGATAGTCCAGTGGGAGGACACTCGGGATTCCCTGTAACTTACAGGAAATTGCTATCTTTGTTCAAGTGGCCTGGAATGAAGAGTGCAGTCAAGGAGTTTATAGCTCACTACCATATTTGCCAGCAAGCTAAACCTGAGAGAACATTGCCAGCTGGACTCCTACAGCCGTTGCCAATTCCTTCTGGTCCTTGGGATATGGCCACAATGGACTTCATCGACGGTCTCCCGCCTTCCCGTCAGTACAACTGTATATTGGTGGTTGTTGACAAGTTGTCCAAGTATGCATACTTTATTCCTCTAGGCCAATCTTATACAGCAGCTAAAGTGGCAGAGGTCTTCGTGGATAATATTTACAAGTTGCATCGTATGCCCCTTACTCTCGTCTCTGATCGCGATCCAGTCTTCACTAGTAACTTTTGGCAAGCACTGTTTAAAGCTACTCGTACACAACTCAATATGAGCACTGCAAACCACCCTGAGACGGATGGGCAGACATAGAGGGTAAATCAATCAATTGAGTGCTACTTGCGCTGCTTCATCAGTGCTCATCCCCAGCAGTGGTACAAATGGCTTTCCCTTTGTGAATTCTGGTACAATAATAACTGGCACTCCTCGTTGGGAAAAACACCCTTCCAAGTCATCTATGGCCGATAACCTCGTTACTTTGGCATTACGGCTACAGATACAGTTGCTCCGGGGGATATTCAGGATTGGCTGCGTGAGCGTGCTCTCGTTCTGGACTCTGTCAAACAACATCTGCTGAGAATGCAACAGCGTATGAAAAGGCAGGCTAACAAGAAGAGATCTGAGCGAGTCTTCTCAGTGGGAGACAAGGTTTTCCTGAAGCTGCAACCATATTTGCAATCGTTTGTGCTCCGCCGAGCAAACCACAAACTCGCATTCAAGTTCTTCGGGCCGTTCCAAGTAAGGAAACGAATTGGAGAGGTGGCTTACAAACTAGAATTACCTGCAACGAGTCGAGTGCATCCGGTCTTCCACGTCTCCCAGTTCAAACCATGTTTGGGGCTGGGACAGCAAGTTCTTCCCCAGCTTCCATCTGCTGATGATGTTTTGCAGGTGCCTTTACAAGTTCTTCAACGCCGAGTTCGTCAGAAAGGGCTCCGAACAATTGTGCAAGGCCTGGTGCAATGGAGTGGCAAGCCAGAATCCATGGCCACGTGGGAAGACTTGGAGTCGCTTCAGCAGATGTTTCCTCAAGCATCTGCTTGGGGACAAGCAGATTGTCAAGGAAGGGGGATGTCAACGACCTGCCTTCACCTGACAGCAAGGACAAGGACTGGACGGTGGCCACTGAAGCAAAGGAGGCCAGGCCCAGGAGACAGACCAAGACTCCGTGCCGATTCAAGGACTACCAGCTGGGCCTCTGTAAGCCCATGTAATAGGATAGCTGTTGGTTATAAGGATGTCGTCTCTCTCACGGGAGACTCGGCTAGGATTTGGATGGATGGTCGGCAGTGCCGTGGCGATTTGTACTAGCTCGGGGGAGGTTGGGAGGAGAGCTATGAACCCTAATTCATGTCTCTCTCTGTGATCTGCCGAGTCTCTCCATGAATTCGTAGGAATCTTACAGTGACTAGCACGGGAGGAGTGTTTGATACCTCCGGCATCGTCTGCGTCGAAGCTCCCGGCGTGAAAATGAACGGCGCGCAACGGAGAAACAACGATCGATGTATCATTTCCGGTTGCCTCTGATGTAGTCGTGGAATTGGGTGGATAAATTATGTTGCCGGCTAATTTCTGTTGCCATGCCAGTTAAACAGCAACAATAAAATCATATATGACACCACTTATATTTAATACTCCCTCCATCCCATAAAAGTTGTGTGAGACTTATCAACACATGAATGTATTTAGATATAATTTAGTGTCTAGGTACATATAAATTTTAACAAATCTCAAACAAATTCCGTGGGGACGGAAAGAGTATAAGGCTTCAATAGAACAATAATAGCATATAACATGTTCAACAAAGTATACACTAACATATATAGTACAACCTACATTCCTGAAAAGAAGAGGTATATTTTTTTCTAAAGTCAAATGGTGTTAAGTTTGACTCGACTTATAGAATCAACTATTAACATTTATAAGACCTCTACTCGAAGTAGGCTTTCGTCCCGCTATATTAATATAGAAACTATTCAGTACAGCTTTGAGACCACTGCTGGGAAACAACACAACCAAAGCCCAAAAGAAAAAAAAATAGAGAGAACAAAGCCGTCACCAGCGGATCAACGAAAACGAAGATGACTCACCACCGTTGCGCCCATGATCCTAGCACTCTGACTCAGCCACGTATGAAGCAACAGCTCCAAGAAGGAAAGCAACAACAACGACGCTGCTGCCCGGGCTGGTCCTAGGGTTTCCCCGGTACCATATGGAGGGTGGGTAAGAGGTCCACCTGACGCCCTTTAGGAAGGAATGGCGACACACACAACTGTCACCGGTCGGTGCCGAAATGATAGGGATTTCTCCCAACCCCAAAAAAGCACACCTACGGAGAAGACGAAACGCTCCACCAAGCTTGCCACCCACCAACATACGACATCACAGTCTTGTAGGGCCCATCATCGTCTCACCATGGTAAACACTACGAGGCCAGCCGGACTGAGAAGAAACAATCGTAGACATGGGAGGCAGTACCACGACCACGCGGCATGGAATAGCCTGCACCGCCATAGACGGTAGCCGACCGGATGGAGCGGCAAGAGCACACCTGGATGTTGGAGTTGGAAAGCGGCGGTGGCACAACCACCTAGTAGACGTCCTCCACCGCCAATGACAAGTGTCGACTAGACACGGCAGCAGGGACACACCAGATCGCGCAGGCCTGGCAGGACCCCGAGAGGGTCCGTAAAGTCCCCACCGCCAGGCTGCTTCACCAAGGCCATAGCCGCTACCCTCTAGTTTGGCACCATAGGGCCGACTAGACCTAGACAAACCCGCGAAGCTCTCATCGCCATGCAGCATACATTTCATCATCACAACCACCCTCTTCATGAATCACTAATTTTGTCCAACTGGAGGCTACGAGGCCGAGCCTGGCCTACCCTGACCCTGATCGGGCCAAAAGGGCCCAGTCCAGCTCTGGCTCCACTGAACTGTGACCACCTAGCCACAAACGGGAGATCCACCGCCGCGCCAGACCACCACCGCTGAAGAGCACCTCTTAGAATTAACCAGCCGGCCCACCACGTCGTCCAAAGACAAGAAGGGAAAAGCCTGGGGGTCCGCCGGTGTCGGGGCTTCCCGACCAGGGGCCAGCGCGGCGAGGAGAGGAGGAGGCTGGGAGGCGGCCATAGAGAGAGCATGGCCCAGCCGCCGCGGTGGCGGGGCGGGTCACGAGAGGATGGAGGGTTTTTTCTGGAGCACCTTCACATTTACAAGGCCAAGCAGACATGATATGAAAGTATATTGCATGATGTGTCTAATGATTTTGTAATACAGATAATGGTAATTCTTTCTATAAGTTTGGTCAAACTTTTATTTGTTGAACTTTTAGAAAAAATTATACGCCTTCTTTTTTGAAATGGAGGTAGTATGACTAGTAGCATATAACATGTTCAACTAACAATAGCACTAATTAGAGTCCTACTCTAAGAAGACATGATATTTAAAAAAAAACTTTGAGAAGACATGATCACGGTGGCCATCGTTAAATGAGTCGGAGTCATGGTCGCGGTATTTGTAATGCACCATGTTGTCATCATCATCGATAGTATAGAACTTTTGGTCCCCTCACAGAAGACTCCTATCGCTACCCGCTAACACCCTCACTCTTTGACTTGCAGGTCTTAGGCCCACTGCTCTCTTCTTGTTATAAACGCAACAAGCAATAACGAAGATCAAAAAAAGAAATCACAACGGGAGACACAAGATTTAATGTGAAAAAACCCCTTCAACATAGAAGGGAAAAAGCACTAACACCAGCCAACAAAATTTTACTATATCGGGGAGTTTTTACAAACATTGGGGATTATCTTGTGAAGCAATAAACCCTATCCGGAAGGTTACAAGAAGTATAAATAGGCGGTGATGACAATACATACCAAGCCTACCGGCGATGGGTCTTTCTCCGCTCGTCAGAATTTATCCTTCTTATGAATTTGGATCACAATAAAACACTTCTGATCTCTCCAAAATAGTAGTTCAATGGCTTCGCACGAGGCTGAATATTCATCTAACATATCAAACTTGATTTTCGTGCACCTCCCCGGCTATCACCCCATAGGCTTCTAGAAGGTCTCTCCAATGAGGTTAGCTAAAATAGGTTTGGTTCGCCTCATTAGTGATAATAACATTTTAAGTATGTGGGTTTTTTCATCATAAGTAGGTTGACCTCAAATGTGATGGGATCATCAATGCCAATGTTGTCCTTCTCGAAGGAGTCATGCCTTGCCCTTGCAGGGGATGGTATGAGAAAAATGAAAATAAAACAAAAATTATACATTTCTTGGGCGCAACTATGAACAAATAACGCACACCATGTTAAATTAAAACATCTTATCATAGTCATAAAATTTTCGGGAAGATTTATTAAAAAAGTTCTTATTCTAACAATTGGCCCGGTTTTTGAGCCTATCTTTTTAGGCTCTCCATGCGGGGAAATAGGTCTAATGATAACCCTGAAGGTTTGCTTTGTCTCGAGGTCAACATGGGCCTTCCCATGAGTGGTCTTGTCCTAGTGATAGGTGAGGTCAACGGCACAGACAACAACAACAGAGAAAAGTGACAACACGATAAAGAATCTGATGATGCTAACAAGGACCCTAGGCCAACTTATGTACATTTTTCAAAAATAATTAACCAAGGATAACTGCTTCGGTCCAAGCCTACCAGCGATGGGCCTCGATTCTCTCATCATGAATTATCCTTCTTATGAATTTAGATCACAATATATAAAATTTCACCTTGAGACAAATTCCTTCTTGTATCATGAACTTGAACAATCACGTGAACAACAAAGAAAACAATTGTTGGTGCCAACAACCACTTAGGCTAAATAGTTATACCAACCGAGCTCGAGCAAAGCTTAAACTTAGCAACAGGAATTGGCTTCGCCATGACGATCCTAGGCTGGAACAATCATGGGCTTGGCCAACTCGCGACTATTCAAGAACTGCAAAGGCTAGTGAACATCTACAAACCGAAAATCCATTTTATCTCGAAAACTAGGTAGAATAAATCATATGTGGAAGGGCTTGGATGGAGGTTGGGAATGACACATTTTCCACATGTAATTGAAAGGGGAAAGATGGGTGGGGGCATGCTCTCTTTTGGGATGAGAGTGTGCAAGTAGATTTGTTAGTCCAGTGACCGTGACATCGATGTAACCATCCAAAAATCTGCATGTTGGAAATGAATGGAGATGAACTTTTTTGTATGGTGAACCTCACACACATGCTACCTCTTCTCACTAAACCTCGGCTCATGCTTGGTGACTTTAATGAATGTATGTGTCAGCAAGAACATTTCTATAGGAGAAAAACAAGGGGAAAATAGATGCAAGATTTCCGTCAAGTATTCTCTGATTGTGATCTCCTTGACCTGGGTTTTGAAGGAAGAACTTGGACTTATGATAATAAACAGGTCGTTCATAATAAGGTTAGACTGAGGCTCGACAGAGCCATAGCCGGATTGTACTGGTCCAACTTTTTTCCCAGTGCCAAAGTAATTCACCTGACTTCTTCTCGCTCTGATCATTGCCCTATCTTTATTTCCTTGAACTGCACTACTGCAGTGATTCGTGCTCCTCCCATCCGCAAGTACACAACTTACTAGGAGATGGAAGCTTCTTTAACTGATGAAATTCACACGGCCTAGACCTTGCACAAGAAGCCAAGTAACTTCGGTGAAATTGCCAATAATCTAAATGGAGTTACAGGGTCCTTGTATCCATGGAAAGGGTCAGCCAGAGAGTTGACCAGAACAGCAGATGGCAGGCCATGAAAATCAGTGCAAAACTAGATGAGCTACTGGAGAAAGAAGAGATCAGGGACAACCGTCAAGAATCTCGTGGCTCCGCTCAGGGGACATAAACTCAAAGTTCTTTCACTAAAAGGCAACGTGGAGACAACAGAAAAATAGGATTGAAAAGCAACAAAATAACAATCGAAATGTAATATCTAATACAGATAAAATGAAAAATATGGCAACTGAATTCTTCAAAGATTTGTACACTACAAACCCTAAGGGCACAACCATAAATTATTGCCGATCAACTGAAGAAAAAAATTAATGATCAGACCAATGAAGGCTTATGTGATGAATTCACTAATGATGAAATTAGCTTTTCCTTGTTCCAGATTGGCCCAACGAAAGCTCCAGGGCCTGCTGGCTTTCCACCTACCTTTTTTCAGCGAAACTGGAGCACTTTCAAAGAAGATGTGATTGATGTTGTTCAAAAATTATTTGCAAATGGTAGTATGCTGGATGGAGTGAATGAAACGTCTATTGTCCTCATCCCAAAAAACAAGAACCCATTGTCTTTGAAAGATTACGGACCCATCAATTTGTGCAACATCATCTATAAAATTGTTTCCAAGTGCCTGGTAAATCACCTAAGGCCTCTATTTCATGATATTATCTCTCAAACTCAGAGTGCTTTGATTCTTGGTCATATGTTCACCGACATTTCGATCATCACATTTGAGCGCATTCATGCTTTGTGGAATGGATCAACTAATGCATGAAAATTCTATACCTTTAAACTGGACGTTATGAAAGCGTATGACCGTATAGATGATTGCGCGTAGTTTTTTTTTTTTTTTTTTGAGAAAAGATAATATATTCAAACTGAAAGATAAGTACATAGAGCACACACGTACGCGCAGCCTGGAAACATCCCGAACCACCTGTCCTGGAAAAAGAGCAAAAAGGACCCAGGTAATCTAGATATTACAAAGAGGCCCTTTTGGGTCCAGCCGCTCAACCACCACGCCGCTCGCCACATCCAATCTCCAACGTCGCCGAGGCTTCGCCGGGGAAGAAGAGAACGAGGTCGATCCACAGCCATCGCCAACCGGGGCTTGATAGCAGCTAGCTGCGTTGAAGCACCGCACGGAACATCCGGCATCGCCGGAATCGAAAACGATGAACGAACATCGGTGGGGAAAATATCCCCAAGCCACCGTCGGCTCGTCGTCGCCGCCTCCAGATCAGGCCAGAGAGAAAGACGAAGACGCCAGCTCCCTTCCGCAGATCCCCACCAGGCCAGACCATCGAGAAAACCAGATCTGAGCAGTCTCCTATACAAGCTCCATGACCTCGCAACGACGCCGGAGCCAGCGTCGCCGCGTCGGCGAGGTCCAAGCACAAAATCCACCCCGAGGAGGACGCCGCCGCAGCGACCACCACGGACGGACAGCTTGCTCACAGATCCACCCCCGACCATCTCCAAGCAGACCATCAGGAGCAGAGCTGAAGCACTTTTATTCACCGCTGCCGCCAACTCCGCCACCGGCAGACGACGGCCAGCTCGAAACCTAAGCACCCTAGCTAACTGTAATATCCCAGGTTTAGAGGCAATAAAATGAGAGAACACCAAAGTGTGCATTGCATTCATGCATAGAAAATCCGGGGAATTTTCGCGCTTCAAATAAAACTTACCACGATGGCGAAGTTTCACTTGACTTGCTTCGGAATTGAAGTAGATCATCAAGTCAAGCGCTATAAACTTCACTTGTGATCTTTGCTAAAACCTTGTTTTGGGTAGAGATGATTTGATCTATGGATTATATCAAATGGAATTATATTTACAACAACACATTCTTTAAGAATCAAACCCTAACTTATTAACACTTAAAAGTTAGCAACCGCCTTTGTGTGTAATTTAATTCCCTTATAAATCAGGTAAACCACGGGGTCTAAAGTGCATAAAAGCCACACATTCTTATTTAAATCATAACTTATTAAATACATGGAATATCATAAAACTAAATCCATTTACATTACAAATTATAGTTCAAACTATTTGAATAAAACTAACTATGAGTATTTTGAAGCTCATATGATCATGCCTTGGTGAAATCAAACCCAACTATCCAAAATTGAGAAATAACCTTCAACCTTAACCTTTTTACCAATATTATAATGTAAATCCAATCAAAGATGGTATGATGACTCATCCACATTAATAAAACCATCCACATGATATTTAGTAGCAAATGCCACTTGGCTATCCAAAAATAAATCATATGAGAGGATAATCTCTATGCCATGTGGGATGAAAATATCTACATGACTTGCTTTCCAAGCTTTGCCACCTCATGCTCAAAGGATTGCTATGGATGAGGGCATGACAACCAAGCACCTTACTCATCAAACCAACACAAGAGTCACCACCTATGTGTCATGATATTAGAGCTTGCCCAAGCCTATAAATAGAGCCACACCCTCCATCCATTTGCTCATCTCATAGCATGATACATGTGAACAAACACATAGAGCCACTCCATATGAATTAGCTAGGATCAAGATGAAGAAGCTAGGAGGTGGAGGCATACCACAAGATGTAGGTTTATCAGATTTCCTGAAGAACAAGTTACAGAAGATACCAAGGTAGAATTCCTAGGGAAACCATCTATTTAGAGGATCATATCATCATCTCTTAAGTAGGACCTTAGGATATTCCAAGACATTGAGAAGTGAGAGAAGTTATAATACTAACCATAGCCATGTTCATACAAGAATATTAGAGAAGTACTAATCCTAGTTGTTCAAGTCAATATTTGATCTTAGAAGTGAGAACCCTATTTCAATAACAATACCTTAGCAAACCAATTCTATAATCATCACAACTTAGTATTAATTATAAACCCTAAGAATCTAAGTGAGTGTGATGAGAGGAATGATAAAGAGTGATTAGTGAGGAATAAGTGGATATTGTCTAATGCATGATTATACCTTGTAGATATAGATGATCAGTTAAACCCATGTTATTAATAGATCTCATCTATCACATAAACTAATAAGTATATCACTAGTAGTTAATCCCAAACCAATCCTCATGCCTTGTGTAGAAGAGTAATCCTAGTCAATTAAACATAACCTAACTATTGCTCACATCCTAAACCTAGTGGTGTATCACATTGGTGATTACTACTAAAACCCTAGACCACCTTTTACATTTCAATCCAAGTATCACTTTGGATTATAAGTAGAACCCTGCTATGCCTCATGCCTATTGTTACTTCAAATAATGAAGCATCACCAAAACCCTAAACCTTCCACATAGGATCCACTCCACATAAAATGATATGCCTAACTTGTGTATCCTGGATCACAAGTATAATCCAACCTAGAAGTTGCTAAGCAAGATTAGTAATTATAGAGTTTAATCAACCATTTTCTCAAACCTTAGAAACAATCATACACATAAAATCATGAACCAATCCAATACCTTTACCATTTGTTAAACCCTATCCATAATTCAACTATATATGAGCAATCACTATGGTTAAGCAATAGAAAAATATAATTTATTCACCATGCACATGTTCTAAAATTTTAAAGCATTTAAACAGATTTGATTTCTGAATTTAAAAGCAATTGAGATGAACCCTAAAATAATATCTATTTGAATCTTAACTTGTACCTAATAAGAACCAAAATTAATCAATTATAAATGGTGGTTTAAAAACAAAACAAGACAATGAGTATTATTATCAAATTGTTATGATATTCAAATAAGTTAGAACCTGCAAAACAAAATAGAAATCAGAATTGAATTCAAATAACAAAATTCAAAACAAAAAATAAAAACAGAAATGAAAATTTGAAATAAGAAGTGGAGGGAAACTTACCCTGGTGGCAGCCCATTACCACTTCGTCGCAGCCCAACACCACACCAGCCGAAGCAGGCCGACACAGCCCAGACACAGCCCAGCCCAAAGCCACATACCGATTCGACTGCTTTAAAAATCGTGCGAGAATAAAACACGTCGTCGTCCTCGTCTCCGTGCACGACAGCGCTGCAACGCCAGTAGGCCACGATCTCCTCGCCGATAAGCTTGCCCGGACGTCGCCAGACCTCTCAGAAGCACGCCCAATCTCTCTCGCGTCCGAGTTTATCCGCGGGAGAAAAGATCTTCGCCAGACGAGATCATCCAGAGACCGCCACCTCTTGACCGTCGCCGTCGTCGTGTCGAGGCCTCGAAAGTTCTCTTGGCCTATAAATAGGTGGGGATCATCACCGTGATCTCCTTGTTCTTCGCCGCTCATCCATTCTCTCTCAATCAGCCTCTATCTCTCACCATTATCCACTTACTGTCGCCGGCGTCGTGGACGAGTTCGACGGAGGAGACCACCCCAAGCTCCGTGCAGTGGCTCGTTGGAAGCGCATCGTCGAGGAGAGCCTGCGGGTACAAGCAATCGTCCAGGGGAGCAAGGTGCAGGGCAAATTTGAAGATTCCCTTTCTCAGTACATCGCCGGTAACAATGAAATCGAGCTCAACTCCAGCAGCAATCGTCGTCGTCGACCACGCCATCATGTTCAGGGTAAGCTTGCGCATCTGAAGAGCCAGATCTTGCTTCCTATAACCCTCTGTAGCCCTCGATCGATAGTTCACCGGAGAGCACCGCCGCGGGACATGTTCTCCGACATGGTTCCGGTGATCCCCTCGCCAAACCAACACCACCATCGTGTTCCTCGTCTTCATCTCGTTCGATTGGTACCAACCACGCATCTCGGGGTGCCCTAAATCGGCGGCGCCACCGTGCTCTGGCCGCCGGCGTTTAAACGTCGGGGAGGTCAACGACCTCAGTCCGTTTTGACCGGTCTTTGCCTGCGTGGCAGTCTACGTGTCCATTGGTCCCACTCGTCAGTGTCTAGGAGTAGAAATGAACCGGTATCTTTAGTATTTTCCTTTAATTTCAAATTCCAGTAAATAGGTGAAACTTTGCAAAATCATAGAAATTTCATTTCAACTCGAGAAAATTATGAATAATATGTCAAAATGCTCACAAAAATAAACTCTATTCAAATAAAATATAAAACAAAAATGTGTGTCAAAATAAAAATTCATTTATTTTTAACCTTATTAAATATGCCATTTCCCTTATTTACAATACAATTTGAATTCAATAATTAGTGAAGTTTCAAAATTAAATTTTAACTATTCAGTAACTAAGTAAAATGTTAAGATCAATTTTATTTATCATATTTACATTTACTTAATTATTAGTGGTAATTCATAAACCCTAATTTGCAAATTACCATTTACTATTTTCTTTAAATAGTAAAACCTCAAGAAAAGATTATAAGCCAATATTATTTTGGTAAATCAAAACTTATTTACTTAAACATTTTTAGTTAACAAGTTGATTATTTTAAACCCTAATAACAATTATTAAACCCTGATTCTTAATTAAACCAGAATAGGAGTACTCTAATTATTAAATCTTGTGAAGATTAATAAAATGTCAAACTATTACTAATTTTTATTCAAAGTAATTAGTAACCACAACTCTATTACCAATCATAATTTTAGGAGTTGTACCATGATTTAGAAACCCTAGTTTCAAATTGAGTAAAACCTTGATCTCATTATTTCATGTGATCATCCTAAATTAGTGCAAACCTAAAACCCTAAGGTTTAGCCCATGTGATCATATCCACTTCACCTATACCTATTAAACCCTAATAAGCAACAATTGAATGCATGTTCATGATCCACTAGCATAAACCAAGTCACATGAGATTGTCATTTCATGTCCATATACTTAGTTTAAACCTATATGATTCACTAGTGCCCCCTAGATATAAACCCTAACTTGTTAATTGAATTAGTACCATTGATCCTATTACTCTATACCATACCATTAAGATCAACCTCAATCATCAAACCCTAGTAGCACCATAATGATAAACCCTAATATCAACTTTGTGTAGCAAATCACAGCACATGTTCCTATCCAACTAAACCTTACTTAGGAAATGATAAACCACTTAGCTTAGAAACTATTAGAGATTATTTGGTAAAGCAAATATAAAGTCATAGTAAACTCTAACTCATAGCAACACCTTGATAACCATCCTTTGATATGATGCTTAGGAGAAACCACAGTAATAAATCTACTAATACTTTCTACATGTAGATCACTTCTATTTAAGCACCAACCAGTCCTATTAGTAAACCCTAATAGCACTTAGCTTCTATTTAAAGTAGTTCATATTCTTATTTTAACCTGTTCTTCAAAAGTTACTCTTTTGAAGTACAAATGTCAATTAAACCTTAGAAGCCCCAATCCTTCTTTGAAATACTCATTAATTCTTAATTAACATGTTCTTCAAAAGTTATTCTTTTGAAGTATAATACAAGTAATCATCAACCATGTTCTATAGAACTTAAAATTGACAAGCTGTTCTTTACATATTATTCCATCACTGTTCTTTATGTGTATGATTGTTATGATGTCTTATATCACTTAGTTATGATGCTAATATAACCAACCCTAATAAGAACCTTGTTTGAGAACCATTCTAAAAGTGCAACCAACCCTAAAGAAATCTTTACAACTCATACATCCTAAATCTTCGAGGTTAGGTTACGCTCGGGACGATTGCATCTCATACTATGCATTATAGCATCTTTGCTAGTTCTTTAAACATTGTCCTTACCGGACGATGATGGTATTTCAGACATTTGGAGTTCTCACGTATCGAAGCTTTTGCCTGCATAATCTTGCAGTCAAGAAAGGCAAGTTCATCGCTTGCTCATGTCATTTGATTATTTTTATCAAACTATATGCAAAGTACTATACTTATCACTCATGCATTGAAAAGCAAAGTATTATTTTACAATTATGAATATGACTATGTGGTGGGCAATGGAACCATGGTATGTGTTGATATGGTGGAGGTTCCATTGCAATGGGTTATATCACCCTAGGATTAATTACCAATGCCGTCCGAGTGATTCTAGCGCCGTACATATCGCGTTGACCATAAGATCTATAATGGCTCTGGGAAGTCAGTTGTATCTTTTCCCTTCGCACGCCAACGGATCGGAGAGACGGTGGGGTGCTTGAGGCTACTACCGTAATAGGTTGGGAAATCCTTTTAAATCCCCATCCATTAGTGATGTTAATCTCTTCGATCTATGAGGGATTGTCCGGAGTACACCATGAGTAAAGCCGTATTATCGGGGAAGACTACTGGAGGTGTAGGGTCGGACAAAAGGGTGGGTTTGCGGTCGCGGAGAAGGCGGTGTGGGCTTGGATCTTACACCGGCCTCACACCAAAGGAAGTGTGGACGAGCATGCTACTCGGTTGGCAACAAGGATAAGTTCTCTTATGGGAAAAGTAACGCACCTCTGCGGAGGATGCCGAGTTGTGACTTGTCACTCCCTGTTCGGGAAGGGAGCTGCGAACGCGGCAGGAAAGGAACTCCACGAAGTTCTGGTCAACTCTGTGAAGGCCGACGGGCATAGTTTTCAGAATAAAATAAACCTTTTGAAGAAATGTTTACAAAAACTTGCATTGGCCTATGACTTTCCGGTCTATGGCTGTAGCTAGTGCATGATACACATATTTCCTAATATGAACTTGCTTGAGTACGCTCGTACTCATTCTATCTCGTTTGAACCCCCTTCTTAGAGCAATGCACCGAAGGAGAAACTACCGTGGAACTCGAAGACAAAGGAGTCAACTGCAACGAGATGAAGAATCCAATCAAAGAAGTCAATGGAGTCAACTTCGCATCAGCTATAATGGAAACCTAGACTAGTAATAGAAGGGAACCTTTCCCTAATCCTAGCACCTAAGTAGCTAGATTTCTATAGCAAGCCAAGTAGCTATTAAACTTGAGTTAGCAATAAGATAGACTACGAGTCGTTCTTCTGGAGCTTTATTTGAAGTTTTACCTCACTGTAAAGTAGGAGGGTGTGTGGATCTTATGTAAACTGTTCGTGTGTACTTCTATAGACATACCTTGGACTCGCATATGTTTCGTTGTACCACTCGAGAGATGTAATATGGGTGGAACGGTGTTTCACTTGTGTTATGTCAACGACTTGTGTACTACACCATGCGAGTGGTACGCTGGGTCATCACAAGTGGTATCAGAGCAAATGCTTTGACCCTAGGATTAAAACCCTTTAAAGGAGACCTATAGGTTTGGTAGTGTCTATAGGAAGTTGTCTTAGTTAAACCAACTATTATTTTGACTTGATATGGGTATTCACTTGAGAATAATCCTGACACACTTGAGTCAATCTTTCTTATCTATATTTCTTAAATAAGGTTAATTAGTTATCTTGCTTCATTCCAAATAACTAGAACACCATTGGAGCTTAAGATAATTGGTGGTAGTAGACCACAGTTGGTATACAATACATGGTAGTCCAAAGAGAGGATACAACCACAAGGAAGATATCCTATTGGAAGAAGTATACCAATGCAAGTTATGAGTTAAGTAAGAGTCATTTAAAATGTCAAATGACCGATGTTAAGTAATGTAGATAAGTTATATAAGGTAGTATATGTCTATGATGAGTCAATCATAGGAGGTAAGGAAGAGTGATAGGAGTTACATGAGTCTACTTTCAATAATAAACTAGGAACTCATATATGATTCACTTGGGAATCATGGTATGATGGAGTAGAACATCATAAGTACGATAACAAAAGGATGATAAGGAGTAGGATTTAGGGAATAGTTCGAAAGCTTAGGCCTTAAAATCCTAATAACTGTACCAAGTATGCTGGAACCATAGTCCTTAGTTTAAAGAAGGCTTATTGAGAGCATGTCACATAGAGAAATCATAGAGTTATAGGTGGTATATTCTAAACAACCATGTGTTTAGAGTAGACATGTTAGAACTAATTGTACTATAGGAAGTAGTCCTCAATAGCACATATATATGGAATACTATTTTGTTAGTACTTCCAAAGAAAACTAGGTTAACTTCAACTATCCCAGGCCATTTTGTTTCAAGTTGTCTCATTGCAAATGTGCAATTGAGATAAATGTTGAGACAAATAGTAGAAAATCACGTATTCGTGCTAAGTATCACGACCTAAACCTATCTTATGTGGTGTTATATACTACACATCTGAACCTGATATTTAGGGATGTCTTACCCAACTATTTTATTCAGGCATATCAGGATGTGTATTATGAACACAAAGCTGGATCTTCTTGGATTTTATTGGATTTTCATTGATTGACTAGATCCATACATGAAGTTTGACTTTGATATGCAAATGCATGTTGCAATATCAAGCTCTTACTTGATGTTATAGGTCTAGAGGGTAAAGGTATTCGTGTGAGGAAGTGACGAATTCGAAGATTTGAAGACAAGATGAAGGTTCCCTTGAAGAAGGAAGTAAAATTGTGGGAAGCAACCACAACAATCTGAAGGAAGGACCAATCAAAACTCACTTTTATCCTCAATCAAGGAGTACTTCAACATGGAAGTACCATGAAAGTGAGAAAAATAGTGAATATAGAGCAGTAGAAGTAGAGCCGTATTCATTATGGAAGAAGGGAATGCAAGTGAAGTCACTTACAATACTATTTTCATAGTGTAAACAAGTGGTTTTCTTGCAAAACAAACCCTGGAAGAAGGAAAATAGACAAGTGAAGTCGTAGCTGGTATAATAAGACCGCAGCTAATATAGGATAATCAGGAAGAGAAGGTATGAGAAGTGAGGTATATATTAATTAAAACTATAAAAGTAGCCACAACTGGTGGGTAGATATTGACTAGAAGCATAACATAGCCACAGCTGGTATCCAATAAGCCACATCTGGTACTAGGTAGTCTGCAACTGGTACCAGATAACCCACCGCGTGAACATTTCTTTACCCTAAAAGAAAGGGGGATTCCGCAGCTAGTATTTCACAGCTGGGATCTCGTGGTTGGTAAATATTTAGTCAGAGGATTCATAATGGATACCCACAACTGTGTGGATACACCGCAAAGAATTCTTCGTGAGACTTTAGAAAGGTACAAAATATAAACCAAACTTAAACCAACTACCTAACCTTGGAGTTTAATGATTAGAAGAAAGTAAGTTTGAAGATCATTAGTAAACTCCAAGGGGAGAGGAAGGCTGAAGGAGAAGTATTAAGATATTATTTGGAGTATGAAAGACGAAGAAAAAGGTCTAAACTGAGAGGAAGTCCGATCTTATTTTTATAAGGTTGTTGGGAAGTATCCATATCAAAGTACTCTCAGGAGGTTGCCAGACCAGAAGCCGAGGTTCATATCTCGAGGAAGTAAGGGTTAGACCTTAACTTAAGTGGGTAATTGTAATTACTCAAAACCAAGAGAACATAAGTAAGTATTAGAAAATGAAGTTGGATGAAGAAGATATCGGAGGACAATCAAAGCCTAAGAAAACAAAAGATTGAAGGAGTTTGACCATACCAACACTAATGATTATTAGAAAGATTCCTTTCATGGAACCTAAAGAAACCAAAAGGAAGATAACTAGCTTAAAACTAGAAGCCATGATTGGATGGACTAAATGAGTCTAATCCATTCGTAGGACTAAACAACCAGGACCATGCCTATCATAATACCTTACCAAGTACCATTACTTTCGTTATGGTAGTAAGGGAAAACAATACCCTACCTTAAATAAATCTTTTAGATTTAAGGTTTGGACATCGCAGCTGGTAAATCGTAGTGCCATATTACACCGTAGCTGGATTACCGCAGCTGGTAGAACCAAGCTTTGGGTACCCAAATAGGAAGATGTCACCACAACCATTAGGAAAGTCCATTAACACAATAAGATGTCCTAATCCAAGAATCTTTCGAGAGTAAGCCTATAAGCTTAGAGTGTTGGAAGAAATCATAGAATTGAAGAAAGTATCAGTGCCAGACATCAGAAGACTTCAGGAAGGATCTGGACAAGGGATATAATCAATTATATCTAATGTGATCACCATGGAGTTGAAGGATGGTGATCTGTTCAAGTCAGTTCCACGTTCCGAAACATGAGAGCATTCGAACTTCGGGACGAAGTTCAGTTTAAGGGGGAGAGGCTGTAATATCCCAGGTTTAGAGGCAATAAAATGAGAGAACACCAAAGTGTGCATTGCATTCATGCATAGAAAATCCGGGGAATTTTCGCGCTTCAAATAAAACTTACCACGATGAATCGAAGTTTCACTTGACTTGCTTGGAATTGAAGTAGATCATCAAGTCAAGCGCTATAAACTTCACTGTGATCTTTGCTAAAACCTTGTTTTGGGTAGAGATGATTTGATCTATGGATTATATCAAATGGAATTATATTTACAACAACACATTCTTTAAGAATCAAACCCTAACTTATTAACACTTAAAAGTTAGCAACTGCCTTTGTGTGTAATTTAATTCACTTATAAATAAGGTAAACCACAGGGTCTAAAGTGCATAAAAGCCACACATTCTTATTTAAATCATAACTTATTAAATACATGGAATATCATAAAACTAAATCCATTTACATTACAAATTATAGTTCAAACTATTTGAATAAAACTAACTATGAGTATTTTGAAGCTCATATGATCATGCCTTGGTGAAATCAAACACCAACTATCCAAAATTGAGAAATAACCTTCAACCTTAACCTTTTTACCAATATTATAATGTAAATCCAATCAAAGATGGTATAGATGACTCATCCACATTAATAAAACCATCCACATGATATTTAGTAGCAAATGCCACTTGGCTATCCAAAAATAAATCATATGAGAGGATAATCATCTATGCCATGTGGGATGAAAATATCTACATGACTTGCTTTCCAAGCTTTGCCACCTCATGCTCAAAGGATTGCTATGGATGAGGGCATGACAACCAAGCACCTTACTCATCAAACCAACACAAGAGTCACCACCTATGTGTCATGATATTAGAGCTTGCCCAAGCCTATAAATAGAGCCACACCCTCCATCCATTTGCTCATCTCATAGCATGATACATGTGAACAAACACATAGAGCCACTCCATATGAATTAGCTAGGATCAAGATGAAGAAGCTAGGAGGTGGAGGCATACCACAAGATGTAGGTTTATCAGATTTCCTGAAGAACAAGCTACAGAAGATACCAAGGTAGAATTCCTAGGCAAACCATCTATTTAGAGGATCATATCATCATCTCTTAAGTAGGACCTTAGGATATTCCAAGACATTGAGAAGTGAGAGAAGTTATAATACTAACCATAGCCATGTTCATACAAGAATATTAGAGAAGTACTAATCCTAGTTGTTCAAGTCAATATTTGATCTTAGAAGTGAGAACCCTATTTCAATAACAATACCTTAGCAAACCAATTCTATAATCATCACAACTTAGTATTAATTATAAACCCTAAGAATCTAAGTGAGTGTGATGAGAGGAATGATAAAGAGTGATTAGTGAGGAATAAGTGGATATTGTCTAATGCATGATTATACCTTGTAGATATAGATGATCAGTTAAACCCATGTTATTAATAGATCTCATCTATCACATAAACTAATAAGTATATCACTAGTAGTTAATCCCAAACCAATCCTCATGCCTTGTGTAGAAGAGTAATCCTAGTCAATTAAACATAACCTAACTATTGCTCACATCCTAAACCTAGTGGTGTATCACATTGGTGATTACTACTAAAACCCTAGACCACCTTTTACATTTCAATCCAAGTATCACTTTGGATTATAAGTAGAACCCTGCTATGCCTCATGCCTATTGTATACTTCAAATTAATGAAGCATCACCAAAACCCTAAACCTTCCACATAGGATCCACTCCACATAAAATGATATGCCTAACTTGTGTATCCTGGATCACAAGTATACATCCAACCTAGAAGTTGCTAAGCAAGAGTTAGTAATCATAGAGTTTAATCAACCATTTTCTCAAACCTTAGAGAACAATCATTCACATAAAATCATGAACCAATCCAATATCCTTTACCATTTGTTAAACCCTATCCATAATTCAATCTATATATGAGCAATCACTATGGTTAAGCAATAGCAAAATATAATTTATTCACCATGCACATGTTCTAAAATTTTAAAGCATTTAAACAGATTTGATTTCATGAATTTAAAAGCAATTGAGATTGAACCCTAAAATTAATATCTATTTGAATCTTAACTTGTACCTAATAAGAACTAAAATTAATCAATTATAAATGGTGGTTTTAAAAACAAAACAATGACAATGAGTATTATTATCAAATTGTTATTGATATTCAAATAAGTTATGAACCTACAAAACAAAGTAGAAATCAGAATTTGAATTCAAATAACAAAATTCAAAACAAAAAATAAAAACAGAAATGAAAATTTGAAATAAGAAGTGGAGGGAAACTTACCCTCGGCATGCGCAGCCCATCACCACTTCGTCGCAGCCCAACACCACACCAGCCGAAGCAGGCCGACACAGCCCAGACACAGCCCAGCCCAAAGCCACATACCGATTCGACTGCTTTAAAAATCGTGCGAGAATAAAACACGTCGTCGTCCTCGTCTCCGTGCACGACAGCGGCTGCAACGCCGATGAGGCCACGATCTCCTCGCCGATAAGCTTGCCCGGACGTCGCCAGACCTCTCAGAAGCACGCCCAATCTCTCTCGCGTCCGAGTTTATCCGCGGGAGAAAAGATCTTCGCCAGACGAGATCATCCAGAGACCGCCACCTCTTGACCGTCGCCGTCGTCGTGTCGAGGCCTCGAAAGTTCTCTTGGCCTATAAATAGGTGGGGATCATCACCGTGATCTCCTTGTTCTTCGCCGCTCATCCATTCTCTCTCAATCAGCCTCTATCTCTCACCATTATCCACTTACTGTCGCCGGCGTCGTGGACGAGTTCGACGGAGGAGACCACCCCAAGCTCCGTGCAGTGGCTCGTTGGAAGCGCATCGTCGAGGAGAGCCTGCGGGTACAAGCAATCGTCCGGGGAGCAAGGTGCAGGGCGAATTTGAAGATTCCCTTTCTCGGTACATCGCCGGTAACAATGAAATCGAGCTCAACTCCGGCAGCAATCGTCGTCGTCGACCACGCCATCATGTTCAGGGTAAGCTTGCGCATCTGAAGAGCCAGATCTTGCTTCCTAGAACCCTCTGTAGCCCTCGATCGATAGTTCACCGGAGAGCACCGCCGCGGGACATGTTCTCCGACATGGTTCCGGTGATCCCCTCGCCAAACCAACACCACCATCGTGTTCCTCGTCTTCATCTCGTTCGATTGGTACCAACCACGCATCTCGGGGTGCCCTAAATCGGCGGCGCCACCGTGCTCGCCGCGCGGCGTTTAAACGTCGGGGAGGTCAACGACCTCGGTCCGTTTTGACCGGTCTTTGCTCGCGTGGCAGTCTACGTGTCCATTGGTCCCACTCGTCAGTGTCTAGGAGTAGAAATGAACCGGTATCTTTAGTATTTTCCTTTAATTTCAAATTCCAGTAAATAGGTGAAACTTTGCAAAATCATAGAAATTTCATTTCAACTCAGAAAATTATGAATAATATGTCAAAATGCTCACAAAAATAAACTCTATTCAAATAAAATATAAAACAAAAATGTGTGTCAAAATAAAAATTCATTTATTTTTAACCTTATTAAATATGCCATTTCACTTATTTACAATACAATTTGAATTCAATAATTAGTGAAGTTTCAAAATTAAATTTTAACTATTCAGTAACTAAGTAAAATGTTAAGATCAATTTTATTTATCATATTTACATTTACTTAATTATTAGTGGTAATTCATAAACCCTAATTTGCAAATTACCATTTACTATTTTCTTTAAATAGTAAAACCTCAAGAAAAGATTATAAGCCAATATTATTTTGGTAAATCAAAACTTATTTACTTAAACATTTTTAGTTAACAAGTTGATTATTTTAAACCCTAATAACAATTATTAAACCCTGATTCTTAATTAAACCTAAATAAGAATTACTCTAATTATTAAATCTTGTGAAGATTAATAAAATGTCAAACCATTACTAATTTTGATTCAAAGTAATTAGTAACCACAACTCTATTACCAATCATAATTTTAGGAGTTGTACCATGATTTAGAAACCCTAGTTTCAATTTGAGTAAGACCTTGATCTCATTATTTCATGTGATCATTCCTAACTTAGAACCAACTCTAAAACCCTAAGGTATGTAGCCACATATGATCATAGGCCACTTCACCTATGACATATTAGAACCCTAATAAGCAACAATTGAATGCATGCTCATGATCCACTAGCATAAAACCAAGTCACATGAGATTATCATTTCATGTCCATATACTTAGTTTAAACCTATATGATTCATTAGTGCCACCTAGATATAAACCCTAACTTGTTAATTGGATTAGTACCATTGATCACTACTCCTCTATACCATACCATTAAGATCAACCTCAATCATCAAACCCTAGTAGCACCATAATGATAAACCCTAATATCAACTTTGTGTAGCAAATCACATGCACATGTTCCTATCCAACTAAACCTTACTTAGGAAATGATAAACCACTTAGCTTAGAAACTATTAGAGATTATTTGGTAAAGCAAATATGAAGTCATAGTAAACTCTAACTCATAGCAACACCTTGATAACCATCCTTTGATATGATGCTTAGGAGAAACCATAGTAATAAATCTACTAATACTTTCTACATGTAGATCACTTCTATTTAAGCACCAACCAGTCCTATTAGTAAACCCTAATAGCACTTAGCTTCTATTTAAAGTAGTTCATATTCTTATTTTAACCTCGTTCTTCAAAAGTTACTCTTTTGAAGTACAAATGTCAATTAAACCTTAGAAGCCCCAATCCTTCTTTGAAATACTCATTAATTCTTAATTAACATGTTCTTCAAAAGTTATTCTTTTGAAGTATAATACAAGTAATCATCAACCATGTTCTATAGAACTTAAAATTGACAACTGTTCTTTACATATTATTCCATCACTGTTCTTTATGTGTATGATTGTTATGATGTCTTATATCACTTAGTTATGATGCTAATATAACCAAACCCTAATAAGAACCTTGTTTGAGAACCATTCTAAAAGTGCAACCAACCCTAAAGAAATCTTTACAACTCATACATCCTAAATCTTCGAGGTTAGGTTACGCTCGGGACGATTGCATCTCATACTATGCATTATAGCATCTTTGCTAGTTCTTTAAACATTGTCCTTACCGGACGATGATGGTATTTCAACATTTGGAGTTCTCACGTATCGAAGCTTTTGCCTGCATAATCTTGCAGTCAAGAAAGGCAAGTTCATCGCTTGCTCATGTCATTTGATTATTTTTATCAAACTATATGCAAAGTACTATACTTATCACTCATGCATTGAAAAGCAAAGTATTATTTTACAATTATGAATATGACTATGTGGTGGGCAATGGAACCATGGTATGTGTTGATATGGTGGAGGTTCCATTGCAATGGGTTATATCACCCTAGGATTAATTACCAATGCCGTCCAGTGATTCTAGCGCCGTACATATCGCGTTGACCATAAGATCTATAATGGCTCGCGGGGAAGTCAGTCGTATCTTTTCCCTTACGCACGCCAACGGATCGGAGAGACGGTGGGGTGCTGGAGGCTACTGCCGTAATAGGTTGGGATAGTCCTTTTAAATCCCCATCCATTAGTGATGTTAATCTCTTCGATCTATGAGGGATTGTCCGGAGTACACCATGAGTAAAGCCGTATTATCGGGGAAGACTACTGGAGGTGTAGGGTCGGACAAAAGGGTGGGTTTGCGATCGCGGAGAAGGCGGTGTGGGCTTGGATCTTACACCTGGCCTCACACCAAAGGAAGTGTGGACGAGCATGCTACTCGGTTGGCAACAAGGATAAGTTCTCTTATGGGAAAAGTAACGCACCTCTGCAGAGGATACTTGAATTGTGACTCGTCACTCCCTGTTCGGGAAGGAAGCTGCGAACGCGGCAGGAAAGGAACTCCACGAAGTTCTGGTCAACTCGTGAAGGCTGACGGGCATAGTTTTCAGAATAAAATAAACCTTTTGAAGAAATGTTTACAAAAACTTGCATTGGCCTATGACTTTCTGGTCTATGGCTGTAGCTAGTGCATGATACACATATTTCCTAATATGAACTTGCTTGAGTACGCTCGTACTCATTCTATCTCGTTTGAACCCCCTTCTTAGAGCAATGCACCGAAGGAGAAACTACCGTGGAACTCGAAGACAAAGGAGTCAACTTGCAACGAGATGAAGAATCCAATCAAAGAAGTCAATGGAGTCAACTTACGCATCAGCTATAATGGAAACCTAGACTAGTAATAGAAGGGAACCTTTCCCTAATCCTAGCACCTAAGTAGCTAGATTTCTATAGCAAGCCAAGTAGCTATTAAACTTGAGTTAGCAATAAGATAGACTACGAGTCGTTCTTACGGAGCTTTATTTGAAGTTTTACCTCACTGTAAAGTAGGAGGTTGTGTGGATCTTATGTAAACAGCGCGTGTGTACTTCTATAGACATACCTTGGACTCGCATATGTTTCTGTTGTACCACTCTGAGAGATGTAATATGGGTGGAACGGTGTTTCACTTGTGTTATGTCAACGACTTGTGTACTACACCATGCAGTGGTACGCTGGGTCATCACACTAACCTAGACTAGCTGCACAAGGATCCGTCCGGCGATTCGACCCCCTCCTCCCTCCACCGGCAGCAAGGCCGACGGAAAGGAGGAGGGTAGCGGAATCACCGGCGGAAGACGCGTCGCCTTTCCTGTCGCCCCTCCTGGGAACTGTAGCAAGGGGAGGAAGATTTGCGCGTAGTTAACACGTCCGTTGGGAACCCCAAGAGGAAGGTGTGATGCGCACAGCATCAAGTTTTCCCTCAGAAAGAAACCAAGGTTTATCGAACCAGTAGGAGCCAAGAAGCACGTTGAAGGTTGTTGGTGGCGGAGTGTAGTGCGGCGCAACACCCGAGGATTCCGGCGCCAACGTGGAACCCGCACAACACAATCACAGAACTTTGCCCCAACGTAACGAGTGAGGTTGTCAATCTCACCGGCTTGCTCGTAAACAAAGGATTAGATGTATAGTGTGGATGATGATGGTTGTTTGCGAAGAACA